>NW_011494879.1:330835-353044 GCF_000754665.1 Bison bison bison | reverse complement strand
CTCCTGCCTTTGGGCGCTGCAGGTCTACACGGGTGGACGCTGCTGACCCACACTGTTCGTCCTCTGCACAAAAGCGGGTCAGTGCTTTTCTGGTGGAGGCAGGTGCAGTGGGAGGAGCAGTCGCCGTGGGGTCGGACCAGGGCTGGGGTTCCAGTGCCACCCCCAGGTCCACTTGCCCGCTGCTACCAGTAAGGCAGCTCCCACTTGGCGCCTGGCCCCAGGCGGACCCTGGATGATGCTTGTCCGCTTCCCTTTCTCCTCAGGAGGAGAGCCATGCCTGGGCGTCGCCTCTTCTTTTATCTCCACACAGCCTGAATTTGATTTAACACTGCGTCTTCCTCCTCAACGAGGTTGAAATATATTACTGTTTACTTAATGGCCCATCAAGCAACGAGGCCTTTATTAAATAGCAGCGTGGTACCCAGGCACTGAGGTGTGAGGAGCCCACAAATCTCTCCCCACTGCTTTGGTGAAGACAGCTTCGCGGGTCCCAGGGTGCCTCCACCTCTCGATGCCTGGAGGGTCGCCGGAGATGCCCCCGTGGCTGAACGCCTGAGCCCCCACCCCCGTAAGAAAGGATGGCAGCGGTCCCCAGGGGAGGGAGGCTCCAGGGAGCCAATCCTCTGACAGCGTGGCTGTCTGCTCCCCCAAAACCCCCGGCCTGGAGTGCAGGACAGCACACTGGACTTGGCGTCCACAGAGACCTGGGTGTGGGCCTCCGCCTCAGCTTCCTCATCTGTGATGTGGAGCTAATGAGGTCTACCCGCCTGGCCTCAGGGGGTGGCTGGGAGGCCCCCTAAAGCACGGCAGTAATTCTGCTGTCACCCTGCAGTGAGGGCCGGTGCTGGCCGGTCACACAGTACCTCAGCGCTGACCAGGCCCCGGCCACTCACCAGAGGCTGCAACTTGACCAGGACTTGTCTCTCTCTGCCGCTGGGGAGGTTTTCCCTACTTCCAGTTCACCACACCTAAACAGGCCTTCCACACCACACAGAGGGCTCTGATCTAGATGTGTGGCTTTTGTCTCTCTCTCTCTCTCTCCAGAGAGAGCAATGGCACCCCACTCCAGTACTCTTGCCTGGAAAATCCCATGGATGGAGGAGCCTGGTAGGCTGCAGTCCATGGGGTTGCTAAGAGTCGGACATGACTGAGCGACTTCACTTTCACTTTTCACTTTCATGCATTGGAGAAGGAAATGGCAAGTGTTCTTGCCTGGAGAATCCCAGGGACCGGGGAGCCTGGTGAGCTGCTGTCTGTGGTCGCACGGAGTCAGACACGACTGAAGTGACTTAGCAGCAGCGGCAGCAGCTCTCTCTCTCACACAGACACACACACGTGTTGAAGTCCCTCCAGTGGCTCCAGCTCTCAGCGTGCAGATGGGACCTTGAGGACGTGGCTCCCACCTACCTCTCAGGTCACAGGTTCCCTTGCTCTCCCCTCCTCAGATCCTGTATTCCAGCCCGAGTGACATGTTTGCCCGGGTTCTCACCTGCCACTGTGCAGCCATGCATGCTGAACCCTCAGCCCGCCTCTACCCCCAAAACCTTGCTCACCCCTCTCTTCCTTCCAGACTCAGCTCAGAGACCCCTGCTCTGGGAGACCCTCACCGACCCTGCATCTGAGTCAGCTCTACCCCCCCCACCCCTGTTCACACTGCTGTTCCTCCATGGGGGTGCAGTAACCAGACAGTGAGCTCCCTGACAGGAGGGGCCCGTGGGGTGTCATTTCTTTGCTCACTCAGGGCTCAACAGAGTCCATGGCACAAAATAAAGAGTTCAGGTAATGTTTCAGGAATGGATGAAAAAATCATTTCAGCCAATGTCTATGAAGCTTATTTTCTGGCCATTGCACACTGGAGTGTGAGTGACAAACAGATATGGACAGATATTGGCCCTTTCACTAAGTAAATAAGTGTTAGTCACTCAGTTGTGCCTGACTCTTTGTGACCCCATGGACTGCAGCCTACCAGGCTCCTCTGTCCATGGGATTTTCCAGGCAAGAATGCTAGAGTGGCTTGCCATTTCCTTCTCCAGGGGATCTTCCCCACCCAGGGATCGAGTCCAGGTCTCCTGCACTGCAGGCGGATTCTTTACTGACTGAGCTACAAGGGAAGCCCTTCCACTGGTTGAATTTAAAATCGAGTGGGAAAGAAAGAAAACAAGTCGTAAAATAAAGTCGATTCGTGCTGTGAAAGCAGAGACCTGGAGAAAGAAGACAGGAGACGCTAGGCAGGAGGAGAGGTCAACATAGAGCATCTAAAAAGAGAAGCGCCTCGCTAGTCTGGAGCTCAGCCAGGCTACTTCACTTAAACAGAATGTAGCAGGAACCCAGAAAGAAGGCTTCGAGGCTTCTAACAGTCAAATATGTCCAAAAGACTAAGCCCCTTACTTACCTGAGTGCCTCTCACACACAGCGGCCTTTGCCAATACCTCCCATTTCAGCTCATCCCGCCTCCCTCTGTCTCCCAGCACCTTCGTGCATACTTCTAATAGAACTCAGCGTCTCGCGTTGGAACCACCGGCTACGTCTGGACCCCCAAGACGGGGCCTCCCAAGGCCACCATGTGTGGCATCTAAGCCATGCCCAAGGATGTGGTGATGCTGTCCATGTGCAGGCATCTTTAGTATCTGGAATACAGTACTTTTCACATTTCACATTTACAACAAATGGATTATTGATGATAACAAATATAAGCTATAATACTTACATATTATTACAATGAAAGTATCTGTTGATTTAAACTGGGAATTCAGAAATATTCTGGTTTGCTAAACAGACAGACTAAATCTGATGATTTAGTTTGGGCCAATTTATATTTATGATGAGAATTTTCTGGCATGTGATCGTCAAGTGTCTCATGTTAACAAGACAATGTATATTGTTCCCCTTTGACAAACTAGATTATCAAAATACTGTTGATCTAATAAAACCTAAAACAGACTGTATTTCTAAATAAGGTCTGTTTTTACTTCTAACATATAAGTGGTGATTACTTTCACTTTTAAAATCCTTTTTGGTCATGGCATGTGGGGTCTTGGTTCCCCAACCAGAAAGAAGCCTGGCCCCACGCAGTGGAAGCATAGAGTCCTCATCACTGGACCACTGGGGAAATCCCTACTTTCAGCTTCTGAAAAAGATCCCTCATTGGTATCAGCACACTAGCTACACCTGAAGTTTCATATTGTAGTTCAATCATCTGATGTGTATTGTGCCAGAATGTTTCTGAATTCTAAGTTTAGATCAGTAAGTACTTCATTATGATATCGTGCACATGTTATTTAATAGATAATATTCACTTGTCCTTAATCCATTTGCTGGACTTTCAACAACAAATTCGTTGTTGTTGTTGAGAGGACACCTTTCTCTAATTCACACAAAAGGTACACTGTGGGCCAGGAGCGATCCTGGGTCAAGGTCTGGGATGGTGTTTGTGTTTTTAGAGCCAGTACCTTGCACAGGGTTTAGGGCTCAGCAAACAATGTATATTTGTTTAAATAAAAATCCTCAAGGTCTCAGAATTTAAAATCATATCAGATCAGATCAGATCAGTCGCTCAGTCGTGTCCGACTCTTTGCGACCCCATGAATCGCAGCACGCCAGGCCTCCCTGTCCATCACCAACTCCCGGAGTTCACTCAGATGCACGTCCATCGAGTCAGTGATGCCATCCAGCCATCTCATCCTCTGTCATCCCCTTCTCCTCCTGCCCCCAATCCCTCCCAGCATCAGAGTCTTTTCCAATGAGTCAACTCTTCACATGAGGTGGCCAAAGTACTGGAGTTTCAGCTTCAGCATCATTCCTTCCAAAGAAATCCCAGGGCAAATCTCCTTCAGAATGGACTGGTTGGATCTCCTTGCAGTCCAAGGGACTCTCAAGAGTCTTCTCCAACACCACAGTTCAAAAGCATCAATTCTTGGGCGCTCAGCCTTCTTCACAGTCCAACTCTCACATCCATACATGACCACAGGAAAAACCATAGCCTTGACTAGACGAACCTTTGTTGGCAAAGTAATGTCTCTGCTTTTGAATATGCTATCTAGGTTGGTTATAACTTTCCTTCCAAGGAGTAAGCGTCTTTTAATTTCATGGCTGCAGTCACCATCTGTAGTGATTTTGGAGCCCAGATAAATAAAGTCTGACACTGTTTCCACTGTTTCCCCATCTATTTCCCATGAAGTGGTGGGACTGGATGCCATGATCTTCGTTTTCTGAATGTTTCTCTAGAAACACTTCTAGTCTAATGGAATGAGTGTGCCACATGTGTCTGACTCTTTGTGACCTCAAGGACAGTAGCTCACCAGGCTTCTCTGTCCATGGGATTCTCCAAGCAAGAATACTGGAGTGGGTTGCCAAGCCCTTCTCCAGGGAATCTTCCCAACCCAGGGATTGAAGCTGCGTCTCTTATGTCTCCTGTATTGGGAGGCAGGTTCTTTACCACTAGCACCCCCTGGGAAGCCCTTCTAATGGAACAGTAATGCCTAAACTCTCAGAACAAGAGGTCCTAAGTGGCCAGCTGAAGCTTATTAAACTGTCACCCAGCAGGGACCAGTTGCCTCTCCTTTTGTTCGTTAGATACACTTCTGTTCCTTAGAACACTTTTTCCCAGAAAGAATGTCTTAGGAGTCAGAGGTTTTCACAGTTATAACATATCATTAGAGAAACATCTTTGCAACCTGCCTAGGGAAGAAAAAAGTCTGTACGATGGTAAGGCTTTATGTAGGTAGTTTCAAGGAGAGTCTGAGATTCCTCAAGAAAGAACAAGTGCAGAGGCTAAAAGAAAACTATGCTATCACGGAAAGAAAACCCAGCCAACACTGATGGCTGGCAGGGGCTTACAAATCGCTGGCTCTCCATTTCCGACTTGAGCTTCACAATGCCAGAGACAGGACGAGTTCACTGCCTGAATGCATTTATGTCATTTCCCTTTAAAGAAAGTAGTCACTTTGAAGGCAGTCCAAAAAAACAGAACTAGAACCATTCCTAACTACACAGTTCAATTCAGTTAACTGTTGCTGAATGCCTTCTGTGTGCCAGGCATGAAGGACTCAAAGATGAATAAGACAAGCTCCCTGTTACTGAAAGCCTGTTACTGAAAATCTAGGGAAAGAGAAAGACCATCTCAATCAATAACCTCCCCCGCCACCACACCCCCCCACCCCTCACCCCCCCACCTGCCATGCCATCCAGGCCCAGGCAGCACTGTCTCTTCCTTGCGGTCTATAATAGCATCCAAACTTGCCTCAGCCTCCACTCTGGAATTCTAACCCATTCTCTGTAGGGCAGCCAGAGTGAACTTTTTAAAACGTAAGTGGAATTATCTTTTCCCCTGTACATAGGCAATAGGCAATGGTCTAACCTCTGCATGTAGTCTGGCCCCTGAATATCATCTGCTGGCAAGATGGGAGTCACATTGGAAACTCCGTATCAAGCCAGACCCTCTGCAAGGCTGTATCCTCAGAGGGTGAAGTAGAAGAATACCTGCCTTGTCTACAAGGCTGTGGCTCGGGGAAGGGGAAACAGAAGGAAAGAAGTCTCCTTTCAGACTGCCACTGTAACACCTTCCTCATGCAAGCCTGGATTCAGAGCTCAATTACACCGATAACTGGAAAAACCTAACACCTAAACTTTGGTTTTCAGTGTTCTGGGTTAGTAGAGCCCTTTGGGGCAGCTGCAAAAGATGAAAATCCTCACTTTCAACCCAAACCTCAAAGAATTATCAGAGATTAAAATTCCAAGGAACATTCGTGTGTGTGTGCTCAGTCATGTCCGACTCTTCTGTGACCCCAGGGACTGTAGCCCGCCAGGCTTCTCTGTCCATGGGATTCTCCAGGCAGGAATACTGGAGTGGGTTGCCATTTCCTGCTCCAGGGGATCTTCCTGAACCAGGGATCGGACCCATGCCTCTTGGGTCTCCTGCATTGGCAGGCAAATTCTTTACCACTGTATAACCTGTGAAGCCTGAGCCCACCATTAAAAAAAAAAGTCTAACAAATACCTAACTCAGAACTCCAGGAAGAGAGAAGAGAAAGATTGGGTGAGAGACTATACCAACTGAGAAAACAGATGAGAATTTTTTAGAATTAATAAAAGATAACAAACCTCAGAAACAAGAATCTCAACAAATAAACAGAATCTCAATAAATCCCAAGCAGAAAAGATAAGTCCTGCTGCTGCTGCTGCTAAGTCACTTCAGTCGTGTCCGACTCTGTGTGACCCCATAGACAGCAGCCCACCAGGCTCCCCTGTCCCTGGGATTCTCCAGGCAAGAACACTGGAGTGGGTTGCCATTTCCTTCTCCAATGCAGGAAAGTGAAAAGTGAGAGTGAAGTCGCTCAGTCGTGCCCGACTCTTAGCGACCCCATGGACTGCAGCCCACCAGGCTCCTCCATCCATGGGATTTTCCAGGCAAGAGTACTGGAGTGGGGTGCCATTGCCTTCTCCGAAGATAAGTCCTAGGAAGTCTTAATGACACTGAAGACATCTAAGACAAAAAGAGGATTTTAGAAGCAAGCAGAAAGAAAAAAGACACTTTACGAGCAAAACAAACAAACAAAAAAACCGACTGAGGGCTGACTTCTCAACAGCAAAAATGGAAATGATTAAACAGTGGCATGTGGGCTTCCCTGGTGGCTCAAAAAAAACCGACTGAGGGCTGACTTCTCAACAGCAAAAATGGAAACGATTAAACAATGGCATGTCGGCTTCCCTGGTGGCTCAGTGGGAAAGAAACCACCTACCAATGTAGGAGACGCAGGTTCAACCCCTGAGTCAGGAAAATCCCCCAAGGAAGCAAATTGCAAACCACTCCAGTATTCTTGCCTGGGAAATCCCGTGGACAGAGGAGACTGGCAGGCTACAGTCCGTGGGGTCACAGAAGAGCCAGACACAACTTAGGAACTAAACAACCAAACAGTGGCGTATCCTCAAAAGGCTGAGATCACATAAACATTAACTTAGCAATGCCTGCGCAGCAATACTCTCTCTCAAGAGTGAGGGCAAAATGAAGATGTAATTTTGAACAAATAAAAAACATTAGTCTACTACAAATAGTCCCTTACTTAGTGAGTGAAAGTCACTCAGTCATGTCAGACTCTTTGCAACCCCATGGACTATACAGTTCATAGAATTCTCCAGGCCAGAATACTGGAGTGGATAGCCATTCCCTTCCTCAAGGGATCTTCCCAACCCAGGGATCAAACCCAGGTCTCCCGCATTGCAGGCAGATTCTTTACCAGCTGAGCCACCAGAGAAGCCCAGTTCCTCACTAAAAGAACTTCTAAAAGATTACCTTCAGGAGAAAGAAAATAATCCCAGCAGGTCTGAGTTGTAAAACAGAATAATGAACAAGGAAAATGGTAAACGTGTGGGTAAATCTAACATACACTGAGACTGGGTAAAATAAGGTTAATGTCTACTTTGTGAAGTCAAAACAAAGACACAGTATAATAGAAGTAAAATATCGGGCAACAAGAGCACATAAGTCAGGAGAAATGCAACCACAACGAAAGCATCCTAAGATCCCTGTGTTATTAGAAGGAGAGTAAAGTTACTTTGCAAAATTATTACACATATTAAGTTTTCTAAGATAACCCCTAGAAGAACAAAAACAGATTGCATAACTTCCAGACTAGTATGGGGGGAAAATGGAAAAAGAAAAAAAAAAAGAATTTAAAAAGATATGCAATCTATAATCACAGAGGGAAATGTTATTAATAATATAATTCTTCAAGTAATTAATAGGTCAGACAAAAATATTAAGGATACAAAATTTGTACTGTGCAATACACAAGATAATCTAATGTACATATATAAAATACTGCATTTAGTAACTAGAGAATACACACTTTTAATCACATACATAACCATGTATTAGGCTATAAAGGAAAAAAAATTAAAACAAAAAAGTAAAGATAGAGGACATGAAGAAGGAAGGAAAGAAAGAAAGAAAGAAGAAAGAACATCCTTCAACCACACTGCCATTAAATTAGAAATTAATAATAAAGTAAGAAGAAATAACCTCATATGTTAGAAACTCAGAAAGCCATAATCCAAATAACCTGTAGGTCAAAGAAAAAATTTTCATGAAAATTTAAAATATATAGAACTAAAGGGTGATTCTTTTAATGCTACATAGCAAAACTTGTGGGTGTAGCTAAAGCAGCACTTAAGAGGCAAGTCTGTAGTCCTGAATGCTTTTATTAGAAGATGGTAGAATAAGCATCCAACCTAATGTCGGGGGCGGGGTGGCGGGGGGGGAGAGAATAAACTTTAAAAAGTCAAAGAAAAGAAATAAACAGCAGAAAGCCATGAAACAGAAAACTAAGTTACAGTGGAGATGATCTTTGAAAACTTATCAATTGAGATACTTGAAGAATGTGTAAGAGTTAGCCAAAGAAAGGACAGGGACATTCTAAGGAAAAGGAAAACATGAACAAAGGGAAATGGCCCAGCATGAAGGTTCAAGATGTCATCAGTGTGGTGTTGACAGATAAAGTTCAAGGCATGGAATATGTGAAGTGAATCTAGAGCAGCTTAGGGCCAAATGTGAATTAAAAAATAGTCAACTGTACCAAGTATTCATAGGCTAAGTACTTTACATGATTCCCTAGAGAAGGAAATGGCAACCTACTCCAGTATTCTTGCCTGGAAAATCCCATGGACAGAGGAGCCTGGCGGGCTACAGTCCATGAGGTCACAAACAGTCAGACACAACTGAGCGACTTCACTTACTTACTTTACATGATTATATAAACTCTGGCAACAAAACAACTCCATGAGGCATAACTGTATTATGCGTATTCCACAGATAAACTGAGGCCTGGAGTAAAATTTCTCCAGGGTTACACAGTGTACAACAGTTACTGAACACAGTTGTTCAAAACAGTGACAACGAGGCTGAAAAGCCCATGCTTGTAATTGCCGTGCAATACAACATCACTGAAGGGCTTCATAATGGAGCCTCCATAACCAGACCAAACTTTATTCTTCAGGCAAATGTTTGAATCCCCCCCAAAAACAAAACTCCTTCTTATCATGCAAGTCTGGGGTGCTGTTACAGCTGCCACTGCTTTATGTCACCAGGACAGGATTCTGCTAGATACAGGTATCCAAGGAGTCCCGTACTGCTAATAGGCAACATTGTAACACAGAACTAACATGTGGAATTAACAACAGGAGGCACTGGACTAAATTGAGTTCCTGAAGCATATTTCCAATTACTACCGAGAAGACAAGTACTGTTCAATGATGAGAACTGGATCAGCAGACAGCATTTTTTTCAACAGCTTTATTGAAATATAATTCACAGATCATACAGTTCACCCATTTAAACTGTACAATTCAACATTTTTCAGTATAGTCATAGAGTCATGTTACCATCAGTCAACACATTTAAGGACATTTTCATCACCGCAAAAAGAAATCCTGTACCCACTAAGTCACTCCTCACTGCTCCCACCAAAAGCCTCCCTCATCCTCAGCTCTAGGCAGTCATTAATCTACTTTGTGTCTAAAGATTTCCCTACTCTCAACATTCATACAAATGGAATCATGGCCTTCTGCGACTGACTTCATTCACCTAACACTGTAACACAGAACTAACATGCGGAATTAACACGTTATAAAGCTTATCCATGTTGTGGCATATATCAGTATTTCATTCCTTTTTACCGTCAAATACTATTCCACTATATGGATATTTCACATTTTAGTTATCCTTCAGCTGACGGACCTTTGGTTGTTTCCACTTTTGTCTATTGTGAATAATGATGCTATGAACATTAGTCTACAAGTGTTTGTGTGGACCTATGTTTTCAGTTCTCTTGGGTGTACACCTAGGAGTGAATTGCTGGCATGGGGCAATTCCGTGTTTAACACTTTGAGGAACTGCAGAATTGTTCTTCAAATCATTTTACTTTCCCACGAGCAGTGTACGAAGGTTCCAATTTCTCCACCTTCTCACCAACACTTATTATCTGTCTTTTTTATCACAGACACACTAGTGCATACAAAGTGGTATTTCATTGTGGTTTTGATATTCACTTTCCTAATGGCTAATGATGACATGACATTTTAACTGGCTCTTAATGTAGCCTTTTTTCACACAAGAGGTATTTTTGACAAAACCTAAGAAATCCCATGGATGGAGGAGCTTGGTAGGTTGCAGTCCATGGGGTCGAGAAGAGCTGGAGACGAGTGAGCGACTTCACTTTCACTTTTCACTTTCATGCATCGGAGAAGGAAATGGCAACCCACTCCAGTGTTCTTGCCTGGAGAATCCCAGGGACAGGAGAGCCTGGGGGCTGTCGTCTATGGGGTCGCACAGAGTTGGACATGACTGAAGCGACTTAGCAGCAGCAACAGCAAGAAATGCCCTTGGAGACTTCCAGCAGTTTCCCTGCCCAACTGTACATGCAATGTCCAAGCCTTACCTCACGGGTAGAAGAACAGGGGTGGGATAAAAAACCAGATACAAGGAGAGGGTCAGGGATGGGTAGAAAATCAAGCATGTCCACTGAAAACATTATTTGAAAAGTTAAAAGTGGCTTATATTTTGATATGGCTATTTTGATTTAGATACAATGACTATACCAAAAGAGCCATGTCAAAATGCCCTGCTTTGAGCTAGGCACTGATTATTAGAATTAGATTCGGTAAAGACAAAGAGAAGATTCATTTATTTCACTTTCCCCAATATTTGTCATTATATTCTTCAAACTTTAGCACTTATAGGAACTCTCATACACTATTAACTGCTACAACTTTTTTGGAAAGCAGTTTGGTAATACATTCCAAAGGCCTTAAGATGTATATGCCTTTTAACCTAATTATTTCATTTCTGGAAAGTTGTCTTAAAATAATGTGAAATAAAGGGGAAAAAACTAAACCATAAATTTTTTCACAGAAAAATCAATCTAAACATTTAATAATATGGAAATAAATAATGAAATACATTTCACTGAATGAGATATTTTATACAGTTAAAATGACATTTATGACAAGTTTGTATACTGTGAAAAATGTTTATAATGTGGGTATTAATACTAACATAAAATAATATTAGCTTTGTCAAACATTAACATAATTTTATCAGCTTTATAAAATATAAAAATATATGCCTATAAGAAATATTGGAGTCAAATTCTTCAAAATAAAAAGTCATTGCATCTCAGTGGTGGGATGATAAATGGGTTTTTTTCTATTTTTTGCAAATTTTTAATATTTAAGCAATGTACAAGGATGATTTACATAAGTGATAAATATGGTTTTAAATAAAACTAACAACCAGGCTCAAAGCCCAGTCCTGCACTGAACGATTTCAGTAAACACCAACTTCCAGTGGTCTTGCTTCCAAGAGCCAGGAAATCATACCCCACTTAGGGAAACAGTATGATCCACTGAACAAGATGTGGCCAGAGAGCCAGGACTCTGCCCTCAAATTCCAAGCAGTGTGTGACTTAACACCTTTGAAGAAGGGGAGAGTTGAAACAGATGACATACTTACTGCATACTGACTTTGGAATACGGTTACGTATGCTATTAACGTGGGACAAGTATCACAATGCCCCCTGTGACAGACTAATAGTGGTGGGGATTCAAACGCAAACCTAACTCCACTCCACACTGACACCTGTGAAACAGAAATAAGGAGTCTACCGTGCTTACTGCACAAAGTAAAAGTCAACTGAGATAAATGTATGTGACAGTCCCCAAAATATTTAGTTCCTTGAAAGGTAAAACTCTAATGCCCTCCACTGCTGCTGCTGCTGCTAAGTTGCTTCAGTCGTGTCCGACTCTGTGCGACCCCATAGACGGCGGCCCACCAGGCTCCCCTGTCCCTGGGATTCTCAAGGCAAGAACACTGGAGTGGGTTGCCATTTCCTTCTCCAATGCAGGAAAGTGAAAAGTGAAGTGAAGTTGCTCAGTTGTGTCCGACTCTTAGCGACCCCATGGACTGCAGCCTGCCAGGCTCCTCCGTCCATGGGATTTTCCAGGCAAGAGTACTGGAGTGGGGTGCCATTGCCTTCTCCTAACGCCCTCCTAATTCTCTAAGAATTTAATAGCACTTGAGGATGAAATTGTGTGTTTCCTCTGCCTTCTTAAGCTAACAAGTCAACAATAGAGATTGCTTTTAGTGACTAGCGAGACAAAAATGTTTTAAATTATAATAATGTAAATTATGCAAGGCAAATGAGTATTAGATGTCTAAATGTCAACAGCAGGGGAAATATTTACAATACAAATGGGAAAAAAAGTAACCACTCATAATATTTACAAACCAATAAGAAAAACATAAACACACAAAATATCAACATAAACAACCCAAAAGATAAATGAACAAAAAATACACATGTAGGTATTTCACAGATGAAACAGTACAAATGACTAAAAAACCTACACAAAAATCCCAACCCTCATGACAATCACAAAAATGTAAATTAAAAACTCATATTTTTACCTATTAGTTTGGCAAAGATTTAGCAGATTAACAGGATACAGCATTGGAGATGATATGAGAAGACAAGCACTTTCAAACACTACTGGTATTTGACAGTAGTGTTTGACAATAACTATCAAAATACAAAGTGCACATAACCTTTGACCCAACACGTCCTACAGAAGCATTTGCACAAGTAAATACTTAATGTCTGAAGAGGGACGTTTACTGCACCATCTTTTGTAATAGCAAACAAAACACAGAAACACATCCATCAATACATTTGATGGTGGTACATCCATCAGATGGGCTCTTTGGTTGTTAGCAAAATGAAATGAACCTGTATGTACTAACAGAAAATGATGTCCACAAAGTACTGCTAAAGAAGCACTTGCCAGACACCATATACACTGATGGTGGCATTTAAAATAACATGAAAATTGTTTCTATTTATATATACACACACTTGTGTCTCTACACATGATGTCTAGTTGGTGGTCACTAGCAGGATGTTCTGATTCTCTTTGCACACTCATGGTAGGACTGTACATCCCAGCCCCACTGAAATTCACCAGGCTAAGGATTTTGCTTTGACAAATGAGACGTGAGCACAATCACCTCCGAGTCGAAGGCTTAAAAGCTGGCGTGGCATTTATCATGTTCCCTTCCTCCTGGTGACTCACTGAAGCAGGTGCCGAGCTGGAAGCTGGATCCCTGGATAATCAAGATGGTGGCAGACGCTTGTCCCCACACCCCCACCCCTAAGTGTGAGCAAGAAGGAAACTTCTGTTGTACTTCTGTTGATACTCCAGCACAATTGAGTGGTCCTGATACACACAGGAATAAGAAAAAATGTCTGGAAAAATACATACCAAACTGTAATCTTGATGTTACCCTAAGGAAAAGAGATAGGATGGGAGACAGAAAGGGCAGGGAATGGGGGGGTTGGTGGGAAGCACTCTGGGGTTTTACTTTATATACTTGGGAATTATATAAATTTTCATAAGCACATATTGTTTTTAGAATTTGAACACAAGGTATTTGTAAATAATGGAAGATGTCCAAAAGTTTTTAGATTGTTGCTTTTAAAAATTCCAATAACTGCAGTTCTAACACAAAGAGAAATAAAATCTCCCCGTGACCATAAGGAACAGAATATGAAAACTGGCCTCTGCAAGAGTTCTAGGCAGAGGGACTGAAGGGCTCCTTTGAAAAGTAACACTGTACTTAGGGATGCACACGAGACAAACCGCCCTATTCTTTCAGCTCCATTAAGGGTGCAAAGGTTTTACTCAGATGACACAGAAGCAGATGGGGGAAGAGAAGGAGCCATCAGCAAATGGCTGCTAGCTAGGACTTAGGAAGCATTTATAAAAATTACTGGATGACGGTTCCCAAACATGCAGAGAAACAAACATGCACGCAAATGGCGGCCAAGGCAGCTGTGAAGGCAGGACCCGATATGATGTGATGCAGAACAAGAGATGTCAGTCCATCTGGAACAGAGAAACAACATCATCGTTCTCTCTGGCAAAACCACAGCCTTTGTGGAGGAATCTCAGGGAATGACTGGGCTGCAGAGGAGCAACCACATGGAAAGGAGGGTTCAAAACTAATCAACGCAATAAGGTTATTTGCCTGTTGATGCCATCCATTTTGTATTATAAAACTGAATTAAAATGTCATGGAAATTCATCGGAGGGAAAGCCAACTAATGGGTATTCTTATTTGAAAGTACCAGGCACTTTCAAGATTTTCAGAATTAATCCTCACAAGCCTACCACCTATTTTATGCTCTTTCTTAGAGATGAGGAGCCTTTGGCTCAGAGAGGTAAAGGAACTCGGCCGGGGCCACAGAGCCAAGTTTCACACCCATGTCTGGTATGGTCTTTCCAGGGTCAGTGGGGAGGGCTGCTTAGGGATGGAAGGAAGAAGTAAAGACATCGGCCCGGGGAATTTGCTTCTCTGTTCACATCAACAACCTCCTTATTTGTTTTATGACCACAAAAGTTAAGTACTGATGTCACTCAAATAGCTAAAATAAACTTCCAGTGTTGACATACATAGTTAATATACCAGAGTATGAGACTGGCACCAGG
Organism: Bison bison bison; assembly: GCF_000754665.1. Taxonomy (NCBI): domain Eukaryota; kingdom Metazoa; phylum Chordata; class Mammalia; order Artiodactyla; family Bovidae; genus Bison; species Bison bison. The sequence continues at coordinate 338,509 of NW_011494879.1, read as the reverse complement.
CTCAGAATGGAAGCCTTAAAATGTTCAGTTAAACCCACGAAACTTTAAAAGTATAATTGCCTTCAAAAGAAAAGAATTTTAAATCAGTGTTATTAAAAAAAATTTTAGGGACCTCCCTGGCGGTCCAGTGGGTAAGACTTGGCCTTCCAATCCAGGGGGTGCACGTCTGATCCCTGCTTGGGAAGCCATCATCCCACAGGCCTCGACCAAAAAACCAAACCATAAAACAGAAGTTTTAACAAACTTAAAGTTTGTAATAAACTCAACAATGACTTTAAAAAATGGTCCACATCAAAAAAAAAAAAAAAACTTAAAAATTTTTTTAAACCTAAACTACATCACATTGATATTTGTGCAAAATGTACCTGCCCTTATCACACAGAGGTCTCTGGGTGTGTTTGTTATCTGCTGTATCCCAAGAACTCAAATATAGCCTGGCACAAAGTAGGTCTCAGAGTATTTGTTAAATGATTCAAATGAGCTGTCAAGTGTGTTTAACCAGTAACCTACATATGAAGATGGAATTCTATACTAGTTGTCTTCTGGTTTAAAATACATATATAAAATCAAATAGCCAATGTCTATAGTTACCCAGTAAAAGGAAAAGTACCATTAACTGAATGCAAACAATGTGCTCAGCACTGGGTGAAGGCAATTCACATACGTCCCCTCATTTAATCTCACAAGGACTCAGCAGGAATCACCGCGGCCCACCGATACAGTTGAAGAAACTGACACTCAGAGTGGTTCTGTATGCAGGACCCAACCTGCTTGGTCACACAAGGAATTAGTGGCAAGGATTTTAACCCATCTGTGTGAATTTCAAAGTCCCTGCTAGCTCCAGGACGTACTACTTTCCGTCTAGAGAAGCCACTTAAAGAGTGGCCAATTACTTTTATAATATGTTCTTTTCAAGGGATAGATTTAAAAGAAAATGTATAATTGAATTTTTGTATTCAACTTCTGACAGAAAACTGGAATACTTCCAAAATCGAGGCTATTTACAATAGAGAGCATATTTCTGCAACACGGAAAACTGCTCTAACAATTGCAATACCTGCTTAAAAACTAAAATTTTAATTTGTACTAGTTATAGAACTGGAATATGAGCTCCTGGAATACACTGTCTTTTAAATGAGAGGCATTAGTGTGGATTCATGAGGCTTTTATACATATTGTATTGTTCAAGTAGGAGTGGTAGTGAATTGTGATTTTTATGGCATGACAAGTTTAACTTGCGAAGGAAAAATTCTAGTGTGCTAGGTGTTAAAATAACATGTCTGTTGAAGGAGAACATTGGATGCAGTAGGCTATAAACTGTCCTTAAACAAGGCTGTTTTCAAAAACTGGAAAGTAAATTGCAATGACTATCATTAAAATGAGGAAGGCGGGGAAGGTTAAACTATCCAATTTTTCATTTTCTAATCTGCCTTCATCCACCAAGAGTCTGCAACACGGCGGTTCATGCAGCAGGCTCAGGCCCCGCAGAGGAGCAAGGCCACTTGGCTAGTCAATGCATCAGAATCTCTTTCCCCTCGTGGGCAGCCACGAGATAGGATTCGGAAAGTGCAGACACCAAAGGCTCCCTCTGCCAGGAGGGATATATTTCAGTATGTTTTATTTTAAGTCCTATTTGCAACGTCAGCCTCCTGGTTCTAAGTGACACCATTGCCATTCGAGAGTTATGAGTCAGATGAGGAACGGGAGGGTTCAGAAGTGGAGGATTATACAACACACTGAAAAGTGGGCTTGGGAACAAGGCAGACTGTTTGAACCCTGACTCTCCCACTTCTGAACCCAATTCCATTTCTTCAATTGTTATCTGGGGGGCAATTCCCTGGTGGTCCACTGGTTAGGACTCCATGTTCTCACTGCCAAGGACCCGGGTTCCAACCCTGGTCAGGGAACTAACATCCCACAAGCCTTATGGTGCTGCCAAAAAAAAAAATGTTATCTGGGAATAGTAATAACAGAATAACTCCTTGCAGGGTGGATTTTAGCAAAGGACTGGCAAAGAAGACAGTAGAGGCTTGTGTACTGGCTGGACGCACAGGCCCTGGATGGCTCAGACACCTGTTGCCTGCGCGGCCTTGGACTACCCCTGAACCAACCTCCTCTCCACCTCGGTTTCCTCAGCTGTAAACTAGAAATAATGGGGAAAAATAAAAAGGAAGTAATGGGATCCACCTCAGAGGGCTGCTGTGAGGATTAAATAAAATAATACATAATAAGTGTTCTATATAAGTTTTAATGAGCAGAAAGCACTTAGAACATAAAGCCTAGCATGTAATATGATGTTTCAAAGACAGTAACTAACATCACGCAGGTTGTAAGTAGGATGATATCCTAAGTATATACATGCTTCGAAGAAAGGCTGGATACATTTCTGAAAACAACACATGATTTGGACACTCTTGAAGCAAAGAGCTCACTCTGTAATAGATCTTGTGAAAGTCACTCACTCGTGTCCAACTCTTTGAGACCCCATGGACTGCAGCCTGTCAGGCTCCTCTGTCCATGAAATTCTCCAGGCCAGAATACTGGAGTGGGTAGCCATTCCCTTCTCCAGGGGTCATACCAACCCAGGAATTGAACCCAGGTTTCCCACATTGCAGGCGGATTCTTTACTGACTGAGCCACCAGGGGAGCCCTAATAGATCTTGGGATAGGGCTTATGCCAACTGTTATCAACAAAGGTCCCTCTATCAAATCTCTCAGCGCCCTTGATCACGTTAGCTGGTGTCCATGACACCACCACGTACGTATACACTGACATCTCCAAGGAGAACAGCTCGCAAAAACAGTGGCATCTGCTCTCCATGGTGTCTTTTCCCTACGGTTTTCTTTAATGAGGGTGTCCAAACTGCAAAAAGAATATACAGGAGAGGCAGAGAGAGGCTCACATGATTAGAAGAGAAGCACGCTTTTGTGTAAATATTTATTGAGCTTCTACTATGAGCGAGGAACCATGTCTCTCTTTCACGTCTCAACTTCACAGTGACTCTATAAACATGATTTTGCTCTTCTAAAGTAAACTTTCATCTTACCTACAAATGTGCAGAGCTAACATTTATGAACTGTCCTTTGAGAAACATGGTGGGCACCATTGCATTAGACCTCACCGAGCGGATACAACTGAAAACTGAATCGTTTCAGAGAGTTGGTGTGGCTCCCTTGAGACTGACAGCGTGGGCAAGGGAAGCATGGTCTATAAGTGGCAGGAATCTGTGATCATACTCAGCCAGAAGCACAAGCTTCCTGGCATGGCCTTCAGCGTCCTCCAATCTGGCTCCTTCTTCATCTCTCTCTGCTCTCTAAGCTGCCATCACCCCATCCTGTGTATAAAACCAAATCTCCCTGCCTTGGCTCCTCCTCTGTATGGAATGCCCTGTGCCCAACTCCACTCCCAGGCTGGACTGCGATCGTCAGTGCACATGTCTGTCCCTGGAGGGTACGGAGAGAATCCCATTTGTGTCTATACCTGCCACCCCCCAGGGTCCACCAGCATCAGCCAGCAGGGAGCAGTGGCAAGGGCACAGAACAGGAGGCTGGTTTCGAATGGAAACCTGTTTCAGATGCCAGCTCTGCCCCTCACCAGCTGTCTGACCTCATGTAAGTTAACCTCTGGGTACTTCAATTTCCTCCTGTGTAGAAATGGAGACCCAAGGGTTGTTGGGAGAATCAAATCCTTGGCTATATGTGGCGCACCCAGAAGAGCGCCTGGCACAGGGGAAGGGCTGTGGAAGGATTCATCATCGTTGTTCATTATCACTGTCACTACTGGTTACTGTTGTTAAGTGTCTGTTAATAGAGAAAAGTGGGGGAAGAAGGGGGATTGAGCTCTGAAGCCAAGCAAATGCGGAGCTCCCTCGCTGGCTCGGTGCCGCCCTGCCGAACGGCCCAGTGGTGGAGCCCCTCACCACTTACTCGCAAAGGAGACACAGACCTTTCACTCTGGGTGGTACTCATGTCCTTGTTTCTCGCCTGGGCTGCCCACCTGACCCCTGCCAGAGCCAGCTGGCTGGGGACTCCCACATCCCGCAGTGACAGCACAGCATGACATACGAAGGACGCTGCAGTTCAGTTCCTTGCAACCCAGCCCCCAGCAGGGTTCCTGCTGCTAGAACATCAGTGCTGAGCATTAGAGGTAAACCCTTCCAACAGCACCCCTGTAACAGACGGGGAAACAAGCCTGGCGAGGTTGTGTTTGCATTTTGTTAGTACCCAGTTTATATATATATATATAGATGTTACCTCTCATGAAGCCAACTTTGCTGCAGGTACTAAGAATACCATAATCATCGTTTAAACCTGGAAGGAACTTTCAAGTTTTCCTAGCCTGGCACTTTTCGAACTCCACATTCTATGGTGTGAAGATGAGATGTCAGCTCTGTGGTTAAGTCATCCGTTCATTCATTTATGGATCACCCACCACCTGCTGAGCATCAGGGACACAAGTCAGAAACCACTCCTGTCCTCAGGACCTCACAGGCAAACAGGGAAGCATGATGGTAGGTAAATAATCACACCTCTAATAGTAAAGTCCTGTTGGGAGTAAATTATGTTAAAACATCCTAGAATGAGCACCTCCACTTACACACCAGTATGAGCAGGAGAACAGGCAAAGCAGGGCTTGGAGGGAACAGTTACGGGTAGCACCTCAGAAACCGCTCACCCCTTCGAGTTCACCGGCACGAGGGCCTCACACAGACTAACACTACCATTATGTGGCTGCAGCAGCAGAGAGACTGGGAACCACGGACCTAGCTGGACCCACTCCCATTTGACAGACAGGCAAACTGAGGCTTAAAGAATTGAACTCACTTGCCAAAGTCCCAAGGCAGGTAAATGGAAAATGCTTAAGGTTTCGTAGTGGCTCACACAGGCTTCCCAAAGAGTCCACATCCCACAGCGTGGCACACGACCTGACCCCTGCTCACCCCTCCTGCCTCCGCTCTCACCATTCTGCCGCCCACTCTGTGACCCAGCCCTACCGAATTAGGTGTGAACCCCCGAATGCATCTCTGCTCTGTCTGTCCCACCCCCTGTGCCAGGGATCCAAAATCAACAATCCCTAATAATAATAATAAATAATTCCCAGAACTCAGCTCGGGGCTCTCTCCTCCAGGACATGGCCCTGACATGACGCTCCTCTACCTCCTAGAGCAGGTACACCTTTACACAGACACAGAAACACTCATCACGTAAGGCGTTCATCCATTCAACACATATTTATTGAGCACCTTCTGTGTGCCAAGCACCTGAGGAAACAGCAGTACATAACACAAGGCCCTTGCCCTCATGGAGCTTACATTCTAGTGAGGGAAACAGACAATAACCAATACAAAATCCAGTGTCACTAGAGTTCAGTGCTATGAAAAAATCAATGTAGAAGAGCAAGCATCAGTTCAGGTGGGTGGGGGGCGGATACAGGTGAAGGCCTCTCTGACGGTGTGGCATTTGATCAGAGGTCTGAAGTGATAGAGAAAGCCATGGCAACAGCTGGGAAAGGAGCATTTCAGGAGCAGCAGCAGAGGCCCTGTAACTACTGCAGTGATTTCTTACTTGTGTCTTATCACTTACTGAACTTGGAGGTCCTTGAAGGCAAGGGTTACATCTTAAGCATCTTTGCTTCGCAGGGCCCAGCATCCATAGCGGACACTTACAGAATGAGTGACTGAAGCTGGACCAGCATGTGTGGCTGCTTATTTCTGAGTCTGAATGGCTCCATCTCTTGAGATCTGGCCAGTTTTGTGTGTCTCTCCCCAACCCTTGCCCCAGGGCTAAGCTAAGTACAGGCCATGCTTGGGCCAATCAGCCTTCCTTCATTCTGTGGCCTGGTCTCAGCCCCTGGATCCTCCCTTCATTAGGGCTATGGTACTGACAAGCTCTCCATGTTTATCTCCTTTTGGTCTTCATATCTCCCACCTTGACCTAGGTCTCTGTCCCAAAACCCAGACACCTAGTACTGGGAGCCACCCTCACTTTCTCCAGATTTCATGGGCATGAAAGCCCTCCCCTGATCCCCAAGCCCCAGGGCTGGGGGGCCCTGACACCTGGAATCAGACTACTCAATGGCTAACCCCTCCCTATCTGGAAATCTGCCCTGCCTGACTCTCAACTCCCCTCCAAACCACATGACTCCTACTGCTGGGACAGCAATCCTCTGACCTCATTAATTCTGTCTGTGGCCATCTCTCTGCATGTTCCCCCTTCATTATACCATTCCTGAAAGTCTTCTCTAGCCAAGGCCCAGGGCTGCTAAGGTCCTGCGTCCTCGTGTCTGTTACAGATTTGGGTCCAAGCCTCCAGATTCGACTACCCTGAACCACATCCTGACACTCCCCAAAGCACATTAAATAACAGTGAGTAAGTGAGTGAAGTCACCCAGTCGTGTCCGACTCTTTGCGACCCCATAGACTATAGCCTACCAGGCTCCTCCGTCCATGGGGTTTTCCAGGCAAGAGTACTGGAGTGGGTTGCCATTTCCTTCTCCAGAGGATCTTCCTGACCCAGGGATCAAACCCGGGTCTCCCGCATTGCAGGCAGATGCTTTACCGTCTGAGCCACCAGGTAGGCACTGCAAATAAAGTCACATCCACTCAATCAACTACAACAGATTATCTCTGGATGTCACTGGTGCTTCAGCCCAACCCCTTCCAGATCTAAAATAAGTTCAAGGACAAATAACCCATTCCTTCACTCACCCTTTTGCCCACCAGTTCCTGATGCCTGTTTATATGCCAAGCCTTGGGACATAAAAAACCCAGCACCTACACTGTTGACAATGATACTGACGGTGATGTGATGTTGACGGTGGAAACGAGAGAGGAGTGGGTGGTAAGATGAGTTCCCATTTATTGCAGACTTGGGTTATATTATAATACACAGTGAGTCTTCTAATACTAAGAAAACTATGAGGTAGGTACATTTAGCCTGACTTTACAGAGGAAGAAATAGGCTAAAGAAGTGAGGCAAGTTGCTCAAGGTCACACAGCTAAGTGACATGATGCTGAGACCCTAGTCTTTCTGCCTCCAAAGTAGGGGTTCAACCTCCTCAAGGGGCCACCCAGTAAACGCTAAACAAATAAAACTTAAGGAAGAAATGAAAGAGAGAGAGGATCGACGGCTTCAGGGACTCACAGCTGCTGGAGGAGACAGACATAAAAACAAATGTCTACAATGTGGGGGAGGCGAGTGCTGATGGCTGGAGATCAAGGAGCCAAGGGTAGCTGCAGGGGAGCTAGAGGAAGGACAAACTAACTCGACCTGGAGGGATCTAGAGCAGTCTTGAGGAAGTGACTTGGGGGCTAGGCTTTGAAGGAGAAGCAGTGAGAGGCTGACACGCGTGGCGCACAGCAGGAGCTTGGCCCTGAGACCTAGCCTGAGCCAGCAGGCTCCTCTGAGGTCTTCCAGTCCACCCCCCTGTGCCCACGCGGCCGGGCCGGGCCTCACCTCCTTCCACTTGAGCTGGCGGATGCTGATCTTCAGGGCGTCCAGGGAGGTCCTGGCCTTGGAGCTGTCCACGGTGACCGGCCGCAGAGAGCAGTACTCGTCGGGCTGGCCCGAGCTCCGCTTGCAGCTGCGGCCCTTGATCCTAGACTTCCCGTGCAGGCAGAGGCCAGACGCCGGCTCCGGCTTCGCCAGGGACACGGGCAGCGTGGGCGGCGGCCG
>NW_011494879.1:316854-330563 GCF_000754665.1 Bison bison bison | reverse complement strand
CTGCCGCCGCTGCCGCGCGCTCCCCTCCCGAGCCGGTTGCCATGATCGCTCAGGCTCCGGTTGACAAGGGCAGTCGCCCACTGGACGGGGCCCGAGAAGGGACAATCGCCGTCACAGGCCCGGCGACCTCATAGGCGAGGCTGCTCACGTGGTCAGGCCTGTCACAGAGGCGGCGGCGGACATCTTGGAAGAGGGCGGAAGCGGCCTCGGCTCGCCCACTCCAACACGCTGGGTAGCTAGCTGAGCTCCCAGAACTTGGAGCCGACACGCTGGAGATGAGCTTGAGAGTGGAACAGCTATCGGAGCTTGCAGGGCTTCTGAGCCCCGGGACTGGGCCGGAGAGACGATAATTTCAAACAGGAAACCCACTTTCCTCCACTCCACGTGCACTCACCGGGATAACTCCTGATCCAATGGAGGAGGCACAACCTCATCCATTCTAGGCACTTCCACCCTCAGAAAGAGTCTCAGCCTGATGATGGAGATAACAAGTCCAGACCCTCAAGGAGCGGCTGCTCGTTTGAGGAAATCGCTTTCTCGTCCTGGGAGAGCCCCCAGACTGAGAGGGCGGACACCTTTCCCTGTTCTCAGGGAGCTCGCAAAGGAATGGGGCAGCCATGGGAAACCTGCAGATTTGCGGTTTAGTTGAGGGCATCAACCAACCCCTTTTCATATTATGTCATTAAGAAAGAAATTTGGTATCAATAAAATACACATAAAATCTGTCATTTTAACCATTTTTTTAGTTATAGCCAAGGGCGTTAACACAGTCACATTGTGCAAACATCACCATTTATCTTCTGAACTTTTTCATCTTCTCCAACTGAAACTCTGTACCCATTAAACTCTTAACTCACAGCCCCCGGACCTCCGTTCTCCTTTCTGTCTATATGAATTTGATAAACTGCCTCATATAAGTGGAATAATCTAACATTTATCCCTTCGTGTCTAGCTTATTCATTCAGCATAATGCCTTTGGGGTTCATCCGTGTTGTAATATTATCAGAATTGCATGCCTTTGTAAGGCAGAATAGTGCTCCATTGTATGGATAAAACTGCATCGTGTTTATCCATTCATTCGACAGTGGGCATTTGGCTTGTTTCCACATTTGTCTATTGTGAATGATGCTGATATGAACATGAATACACAAATACCTATTCCACTCCCTGCACTCAATTCTTTTGGGGTTGCCCTGTAGTTTTAAAGCCAATCCAAGGAGAGGGCTTTCCCATCTCGCCTCAGGGAACCACATTTCGTTTTTTCGGGGGATGGAGCTGGGAAGGGAAAACACCTCATACTGAGGACAGTGGCTGTGGCAGCCCTCACTGGCAGCCACACTTTGCAGATGAAATAATGGTACAAGAGATGGAAAGCAGAGGAATCACAAGGAAGTATGCAGTTAAGTGCCAAATGAGCCAAAGAGTTAAAAAAAAATTAGGAGTTCAAAGAATGGAGAATTTACTGAGAATTAGAAAGTTAGATAAAACTTCATATAAGAGAGGGAATATAAACTGAGTCTTCAAGATAGAGTAAGAATCAGGTTGATAGAAGGAAAGGGATTTCCTTGTTGGTCCAGTGGCTAAGACTCAATGCTCCTGATGCTGGGGGCCCGGGTTTGATCCCTGGTCAGGTAATTAGATCCCACATGCCATAACAAAGATAGAAGTTCCTGCACATCATAACTAAAAGCCAGAGTCAAATAAATAGACACATAAATAAAAAGAAAGCAGGTGGGGTGGTCCTTCCAGAGGCTGTGGACATGGCAGCCGTGTACAGTCATGCAGATGACCCGGGGGCCTCAAGGGGGCTGAAATGCAACTTGCTCTCTGCCCACCAAGCCTCACCCATTGAGGCTTTGTTCTGAAGAAAGGGGCACCTTTGCTGATTGGTTCAAAGGCTCCCAGGGCTAATGGAGGCCCTGTGCTGAGAGGGAGCTGAGGAAAAGGTGCAGTACAAGTAGATTTAAGAAGGGAATGGTTACGGTGATCAGCTTAAAATGTATAGAAATATCAAATCACTGTGCTGTGTACCAGGAACTAACATAATATTGTAACTCAATTATACTACAAAAACAAATTCAGAGAAAAAGAGGACAGATTTGTGGTTACCACATGGACAGAGGAGCCTGGCAGGCTATACAGTCCACGGGGTAGCAAAGAGTCAGACAGGACTTAGTGACTAAACACAGCACACAGAGTTGGGGAGGTGAAGGGTTTGGGGGAGGGAAAACTGGAATAAGGCAGCCAAAAGATACAAACTTTCAGTTATGAGGTAAATAAGTATTAGGAATGTAACCTATTACATGTTAAATATAATTAACACCATTGTGTGTTATATATAAACATTTTAGAGTAAATCCTGTGTTCTCATCGCAAGAAAACATTTTTTTCTGTTTCTTTAATTTTGTACCTATCTGGGATGATGGATGTTCAGTAAATTGCTGTGCTCATCACTTTGTGATGTATGTAAATCAGATCATTATGTTGTACACAAACTTATACACTGCTTATGTCAATTATATCACAATAAAACTGGGAGGAAAAATAAATTTATTAATCCTGTAAAAAGCGGGGGGAGGGGATAATTGGTGCTTTCAAATTGTGGTGCTGGAGAAAACTCATGAGAGTCCTCTGGATTGCAAGAAGATCAAACCGGTGAATCCTAAAGGAAATCAACCCTGAATATTCATTGGAAGGACTGACGCTGAAGCTTGAAGCTCCAGTATTTTGGCCACCTGATGCGAAGAACTGACTCATTGGAAAAGACCCTGATGCTGAGAAAGATTGAAGGCAGGAAGAACAGGGGAATACAGAGGATGAGATGGTTGGATGGCATCACCAACTCAGTGGAGATGAGTTTGAGCAAACTCCTGGAGTTGGTGATGGACAGGGAAGCCTGGCGTGCTGCAGTCCACGGGGTTGCAGAGTCAGACACAACTGAGTGACTGAATAGCAACAAAAGTCATAAGCCTTTTCAGGAGGGCAGGGAACAGACTAGAATTGTGGAGACACAAGCCTTAGAGGCAAATCCCATTAGGGCTCCCAGGCAGGGCTCTGAATGCTGTGGTGACCTCTGACTTCTCAGGAAATTCTAAAATGTGTTGGTGGAAAATCCAAGCCCTTGTGGGTCTCCTCACAGAGAAGCTTCAGCTATGGCTGCAGAGGAGCAAAGAGCAGCAGAGACTCAGGGACCAGGAACACTTCCCCAAACACAAATACATCAAGAAGTACCTCTCTTTCCTTCACACACTCACGTCTTAGAGTCAGAGTTTGTTGTTTGTTTGCTTATGATGGACTGTCTCACCCACCAGAGTCCCAGTGCCACAGGTAAGGGTGTCCTGCCCTCGTTTACCATATCCCAGCACCCAGTCAGTGCCTGGCAGACCGTAGACATTCAACAACCATTTTTTTGATTGATTAATGAATGAGTGAGTGAATGAACTAATGAATGAATGAGCCAAACGAATGAATGAAAGAAACTGCTCAGATATTTGACGATAAGAAAATACTTAGGCAAATAATGGCAAATGTCAGTCGCAGCTTTAGCCGTGTAGGATAAACATCATCCTGGTGATGTAACATCAAGGAAACTAGTGCAAGCCTGGTAATCACAATGCTTAAAGACTGCTCCGAGTAAACAAAGCCTGGGAGAAGCTAGAGACAAATGAGAACAGCTGTGATGCTGGAGTCATGAGATCTTGGTTGAGATTTACCTCTCAGGTTTGGCAAACTCTATCCACCCAGAGGCTCTTCCTACTTCTGGTTCCAGAAATTCATCCCATTTCTAGAGGTTTCTGTTGTGAACCAGAAAGGCAGGCTAAGTCTTCCACGGTGACCTAGTATCCATGAGAACCCTCTCTGTCCTGAGCACTCACTGTACTAAGCATTTTGCATATGTTGTGTCATTTAAGCTTCACAGCAGCCCTGCGATCAGCACATTTTACAGATGGTGAAGGAAATTGCTGCCCAGAGAAGTTATTTGCCTAAGTCACACAGCTCATAAAGGCAAAGATACAATTCAAACTCAGGATTATCTGACAGTTACACCCAGCTCCCAAACCCACACTAACCCCCACACCAAGCCTTTGTTCACAAAACATAAGCCACATATGTTTAAACATAACTGTGTCCTTATATACGTATATGTATTTATACCATATATATGTGTGTGTATATATATACATATATATATTTGTGCTTCCCAGGTGGTGCTAGTGGTAAAGAACCTGTCTGCCAATGCAGGAGACATAAGAAATGCAGGTTCAATCCCTGGGTTGAGAAGAGCCCCTGGAGGAGGGCATGGCAACCCACTCCAGTGTTCTTCCCTGGAGAATCCCATGAACAGAGGAGCCCGGTGGGCTATGGTCCACAGGGTCACAAAGAGACACAACTGAAGCAACTGAGCACACAGTGCATGCACACACACACACACACACACACACATACACACACACTAATCCTCAGTGTATGTGGATTACATGAAAATTACATGCAGAGAAAATCTCTGGATTCAAAGATGTCAATATCTTAGTCAATATATGTAAAATCCACAAAAGACTTGTATCTTGAAACTATAAAGAATTATTTATATAACAAAGAGATGCTCAAAAATGGGAAAAGACAAGGATGCTGCTGCTGCTAAGTCGCTTCAGTCGTGGCCGACTGTGTGTGACCCCACAGACAGCAGCCCACCAGGCTCCCCCGTCCCTGGGATTCTCCAGGCAAGAACACTGGAGTGGGTTGCCATTTCCTTCTCCAATGCATGAAAGTGAAAAGTGAAGTCACTCAGTCGCGTCCAACTCTTAGAGACCCCATGGACTGCAGCCTACCAGGCCCCTCCGTCCATGAGATATGCCAGGCAAGAGTACTGGAGTGGGTTGCCATTGCCTTCTCCTCAAAGACAAGGATAGTCATTCACAAAAGAAGATATCCAAATAGCCAATGAACATAAGGAATTGAGAAACTTCCTGCGTCATCAGGGAATTGATCATTTGAGCCACAATAGGTAAGTGGAAAAGACTAACGACACCAGCACATCCTTTGGCAAAAGAAGCCAGCCATAAAACAGTATTTTTATTTTTACATAAATTTCCAGAACTTCGTGATATTGGAAGTCAGCTTAGTTGCTACAGTTGGGAAGGAGGTTGGTGGATGTGGTTGGAAAGGGACAAAAAGAGGCTTCTAGGATTCTGGTATTGCTCTATTTCTGGGTCTAGTGATGGTCTCACTGATATTTTCACTTTGTTATAATTCATCAACTTGTATGAGTTGGGCTTTTCTGTAGGTGATATATATTTCAATAAAAAGTTTGGATAACAAATTAAAAAAAAAAAGATGTCAGTATCTTAATAGTGGTTACTCTGAGCAATGGAACGAAGGGTGACTGTTTCCCTCTTGATTAAACTTTTGTATATTTTCCCAGTTTTCTACAATGGCCATGCTTTGTTTTGATAACGGGAAAATGTAATCCTTAAATAAAATTTCTTGATGCTTGTTCTATTGCTTTTATAGCAAGTCCATTTCCAAGGAGAGAGCCAGGAAGGGACAGTTCAGGGGACGGAAGTGTGGGCAGCATTTACTCCCATTGGTGGTTTCTGCCCTGTTGGTATCAGAGGCCGCCACCAGGTGGCGCCTGAGGTCCGGGTTTTGAAGAGGTTGAAGGAGGAGAGGCAGAGAAGATCCCCTAGCAACAAGCATCTGAATCAAATCCAACAGCCCCCTCGCCCCACCACCACCACCACCCACCCCGGCCGGCCTCTACTTGCAAACACACACTTTTGCACCTCTAGGCTTTTGCTAGTGTTGCTCGCTCTGCCTGGTACATCCTCCCAGCGGCTTCCTGTCTGCTAAGTGAGCTGTTTATTCTTAAGGCTCAGATCCAAAATCTCCGCCTCCTCCTAGACAAGGTGTGATAGAGCACCTGGGAGCACCCGAGTTCCTGGAAGAGCGACTGGGCAATCCTAATGAGTGGACAAAAGGCTTCGTGTGCAGTTCTGGGTTGACTGCTTCCAGAATAGGTGGTTTCTTTTTGACTAACAATAATAGCCATCTTCGCTGAGCACGCCTGCATATCAAGCCCTGTTGTGTACTCCAGCACTTTACTCCTCCCAAGCAACTCTCCAGGGAGGAATGTACCATGTTCCCCCACATGACTGGGTTGGAGTTTGTGTTCTTCTTTGTGACCTCAGGCAAAACTTATGACTCCTCGGTCCTTGACTTCCCTCATCTGAAAATTGGGCTGATGATAACAGTTCCTATCTCAGAGTGCTGTTGTAAAAAGTGAGTTGAAACAGAGAACTTGCATTTAGTGGCCTATGAATGTTGGTGATCATTATAGTTCCCATTTTAGAGGTGAGGGGACTGAAGCTCACCAAGAGGAAGTCAGTGACTAAGTAACAGAACTGAAGTCCAAAGTTCAGTGTGGCCAGCATGAAGCCCAGGCTCTTTCCATTCCACCTGTACTTTGTGCCATCACCTCCAGGTAGATCCTAACCCACTGAGAGGCCCTGACCTGGCCTTGTACCCTCTGGGCTTCCGTTTGCCCCATGCCAAGTGAAGAAGTTGGCCAGGATGCTCATAAAAAGTATGACATTTTAATAAACTGGTGAAGAAGATGGTGTGGAAATGCTGGGTCTTGAGCTCCCGGCTCCATGCACCATGCATCTGGGCCATCAGCCTTAAGCCTAGAGACAGATTTCCTACTTCCCTGGCTGGACTCTCACACCACCCCTTGGAGAAGAGGAAATGCACAACCCTCTACCTGCAGGTAATAGAATCACAGCCAGGTCTGTGAAGCTCTCAGCCAGAAATAATGTAACTGACAGTACGATGCCACCTTGCATTCTCCACATGCTTGGTGGAGATGGAGAATAAACAACACCTTTCAAAATACTTTTCCTTAAAGGTCAAGAGAAGTTGAAAGCCACTGCACTCTTCTAACAACAGCCTTCGCTCCTGGAGACCTGTCAGGGTTTAAAAATATTTTATAAAGCAATCATCGGTATGCAATCAAGAGAGGTGCCTCCCCAGGTCAGAAAGTGGGGCCTGCTGGAGTGTTTCAGTGGAGTTGTGTTAGGGGAAGAACACAGTAGCAACAGTTCTAGCTTAACGCAACTTTGGAAAGCAGTGCTTTAAAAAAAGAAGAAAGGAAGGAAAGAGAGGAGGGGAAAAGAAGGAAAAAAGGAAGGAAGGAAAGGGAAGGAAGGAGGAAGATAGGAAAGAGAGAGAGAGAGGAAGAGGGGGAGGGGAAAAATAAATCCCTAATATTCCCACTGGCCTGGGATGGAAGAAATCCTTTTTCCTGGTTGGTTCAGGGATGAATTAAGCAGGGGCAGGGGGTGGGGGGTGATTGCCTTCTGTTTTTGGAGCCTGGCTCTTTCATTTCCCATACCCCTCCATAACCAATTAGCCACCAAGACCCATATTGACTTCCATGGAATTTATCAAATGGATTTTGAAAGAGCTTGTCATTTTCCTGAAAGGTTGGTTATGAGAACTAGATAGGGGATTCCAGCAGCCCTATGGTCTCTTGTGTTGAACCCGAGTGTGTGTATCAGTCAGCAGAGGCTTTATGTTAAGCTGCAGTGACAAACATTCCCCAAATCTCAGTGACCTAACAGAAAAGTCTATTTCCCACTTCATCACATATCCAGGGCAGGGGCTCTGGACCTATAATCACACCAGATCATAGTCTATCAGAAACTCGATTTCAACATGTGCTTCTCTGACCACCATGGATGGGAAGAAAGGCAATGTGGGGACTTACACACTGACTTGTAAAGCCTCTCTTGGAAGCGACGCATGAAAGCTCTGCTCATGCCGATTTGACCAGAGTAAGCATAACATCAGAGTAAGGGAAGATAGGCAGCCTTCCCATGTGTTAAGGGAGGAAAACTGGAGATGTCTAGTGAACTGTCTCATGACAACCACCATGCACCTCAGAGAGGGACCAGGAACCAAACCTCAAAGGACAGTCTATGAAATTCAGGAAGCTTCTAGGGTGAGAGCAGATAAAGTGCCCAGGTACCTGCTAAGTGAAGCCCCTCAGTCGTGTCTGACTCTTTGCGACCCCATGGACTATAGCCTACCAGGCTCCTCCGTCCATGGGATTTTCCACGCAAGAGTACTGGAGTGGGTTGCCATTGCTACCTACTAGGCATTCAATCAGAGAAGGCAATGGCACCCCACTCCAGTACTCTTGCCTAGAAAATCCCATGGACGGAGGAGCCTGGTAGGCTGCAGTTCATGGTGTCGCTGAGGGTCGGACACGACTGAGCGACTTCATTTTCACTTTTCACTTGCATGCTTTGGAGAAGGAAATGGCAACCCACTCCAGTGTTCTTGCCTTGAGAATCCCAGGGACGGGGGAGCTGCCATTTATGAAGTCGCACAGAGTCAGACATGACTGAAGCGACTAGCAGTAGCAGCAGACATTCAATCAGATCAGATCAGATCAGATCAGTCGCTCAGTCGTGTCCAACTCTTTGCGACCCCATGAATTGCAGCACACCAGGCCTCCCTGTCCATCACCAACTCCCGGAGTTCACTCAGACTCACGTCCATCGAGTCAGTGATGCCATCCAGCCATCTCATCCTCTGTCGTCCTCTTCTCCTCCTGCCCCCAATCCCTCCTAGCATCAGAGTCTTTTCCAATGAGTCAACCCTTCACATGAGGTGGCCAAAGTACTGGAGTTTCAGCTTTAGCATCATTCCTTCCAAAGAAATCCCAGGGCTGATCTCCTTCAGAGTGGACTCGTTGGATCTCCTTGCAGTCCAAGGGACTCTCAAGAGTCTTCCCCAACACCACAGTTCAAAAGCATCAATTCTTCTGTGCTCAACCTTCTTCACAGTCCAACTCTCACATCCATACATGACCACAGGAAAAACCATAGCCTTGACTAAATAAAGCCTAACCTGGTCCCAAAAGGATGCTGATAGAAGACTAAACATCCTAAAGGTCTTAAAGGTCATTTAGCCTAAATTTCTGAATCAGAAATGGGGAAGGAGAAAGAGGAAGGGACAGATGGGGAGTGGGGAAAGGGGGGTAGATTCTTCTCACCTGCCCTCTCCAAGCAGCAAAGCCCTGCATTGAGGGGAAACCCCTGCTGTTACACTCCTGGTAGGAAAGAAAAAGTACCACTCCATCGTCCACTGATTCAGCAACAGGTGTCCCACAGGAGGGTCTTTTCCTCAAAGGCCCAGGCTCCCAGGGGCAACACGGGTGCTCCACACAGAGTTTGGAGCTGGGTGTCTCCTTGACAGTTCCATCTGCAGATTCCATTAATTGGACAGGTCTCAGTTATGGCTGGGTCTTAGGTTCAGAGCAAGGGGATCAGAAGTCACTTGGAACTGCTTTTGACTAACTCAGCTTGCCTTGACCTGACAGGTAGAGAGGATCCACAGTTGTAGTTAGCGCCATTTCTACAAAAGTAGACACGACCATGGTGGACAGTTACACGGATGACCCCAACGAACAGATCAAGTAACCAACATATGGCTTACTTTGGCCAATGAAATGTTAGGACGGATGATGTGAGCAGACGTCCAGGAGGGTCTTCCACACTAGGACTAGTCTCCTTGGAATGGCCCCTGATGGATGCCAGGGCCACGCTCTAAAGATGCTCAGGCAAGACTGCAGAGTGACGAGAGGCCACGTGGAGAGACCCTTAAGGGCAAGAAACCCCAGCTGGGCTCCCAGCTGAATGCAGCCACTGAGGGTCCTCAGCTACACTGCACGGAGCACAAGAACATCCCAGCAGAGCTCAGTCAGTCCTCTGACCAGGAAATCAGTCAATTCTCATTATTTTAAGCAACTTTGTCATAAGGTCGTTTATCAGCCCTGAGTGCTCACGCCTTATTTTTGGAGGGTGAGGCAGGTAAGATTCCTGCTGCTCCCGTGCCTAGCTCTGAGACACCTGTCGAGTAAGTGGCTTAGTTTTCCTATTGGCAAAGCCAGGATGGCCTCATTGCCCACATCCCAGGGCCAGAGGGGGAGATTCAGAGACATAGAGTGAGTGCCCTTGTTCTCTTGGCACTCAAAAACATCACCTGTTGATGTGACTCTCAAGGGTTCATGGCCTCTGCAGGGGAAGCTGCCCCTCCTGGAATAAACCTGAGATCTAAGTAGAAGAGGAGATGAGGGCCCAGCCTTATGACTTGATGGAAGGAGAGAGAGAAGAGGAGGGATGGGCAGGGTGGGCTTCCTGGAGGTGGCAGCCTTGAAGCTCAGCCTTGAAGGGTGGGTGGAGGTGTATCAGGAGACCTGTAGTGTGATCTCTGGGGGTTGGTGTGGGCTGGAGTCCTCCAGCCAAGCCCCTCTCCCTTCTGCCCTTCTGGACTCAGCCCCCCTCCTCCACAGGAGAAAGAGAGAAGGCTTATCAGGTACGGGGGCCCTGTGGGGTGGTACCCGATTCAGCTGGGTCTGTGGACATCAAGACTGGGGCCAGTGATGCAGAGCTGACTGGGAGGCATCCCAGGCTGCCTCTATCTGTAGGAGTCTGTGGGGAAGGGGCTTCTCTCCTCCACTCTCAGCCTCCCCCCAACGCTGGCTCCCTCTCCCCTCCTTCCTGGCTCTATAAGATTCTCCCCAGCCTGGGGTTGAACAGACCTCCCCAAAGTCTCTGTTCTCTTTCCTTAAGCCTGCTCTGCTGCTCACGGGCTAGCTGGGGAGACAACACGGGAGGGAGACAGAGGGGCTCTGCGTGATGCCCAAGGCGGGGGCCACTGGCTGCTCTACCAGCGTGTACAGGCCCCAGGGCTGCCCTTCTGCTGGCCCCGCATGGCCCCCTCCACCCTGTTCTTGCTTCATCGGCAGCTGTGACTTGGGGCTCCATCTGGTGTTTGGGGCCGTGAGGGGAGAATTATCAGTCTGGCTCTTGGGCCTGTATCCCCAGTCTGATTCTATCAATCCTTCAGCACAGGGGTCCCCAGGACCTAATGCCTGATGACCTGAGGTGGAGCTGATGGAATAATAATAGAAATTAAGTACACAATACATGTAATGCACTTTAATCATCCCGAAGCCATCCCTCCCCCACCCATCCATGGAAAAATTGTCTTTCCTGAAACCGGTTCCCGGTGCCAAAAGGGCCGGGGACCGTTGCCAGCTCCCCCACATCCTCCACCCTCCCACCAGCACCCAGGTTTCTCCGAGGCAGCCTTCAGGTGCTCGGCCTGCTGGAATCCCATTAGAACAGCCTCGGGGGAAGTGGAGTCCCCTCAGTCGATATTTACCATCACAGTAGAGCTCAGTACTGAGAGCCAGGGAAAAGCAAACTCTGAACTGAGCCAAAGCTCACAGCTGTCCCAGGAGGGCAGAGTTCCTTCTCTTTCTCTTCTACAGATGAGCATCCCGAGGTTCTCATGAATCATTCATTCGTTCACATTATGATGAAGGCATGGGGACGTCGTGGCCACCAGGCAGGCAGGGCCCCTGCCCTGAGAGGAGCCCAGGGACACTGAGGGAGTCATTCTTAGCATGAGGAGGAGGGTAGATGGAGGTGAGGGGTCCAAGAAGTCTGCACAGAAGGCAACCGAGAAGCTGAGATGTGAAGGAGGAGGACCGGGAGACAAAAAGGCAGGTCAGAGAAGCAGCTCAGGTTAGCATTCACCCACCACGAATCAGAGCCACGACTAGACCCACTGGACTCTGCTTCCAGTGCTCTTCCCAGGGATCATGCAGCCGCACCAGCTGCCCACATGGCCAGGCCTTAGGCCTAGGAGGGCTTCCTAGAGGAGGTGACACGTAAGCTGGATCTTAGAAGATGGGTAGGAGTTTGCCAGTCAGAGGGCTGTCCCTGCAGAAGAAGTAAGGTGTGCAAAGGCCCAGAGATGAAAGTGTGATGAGCATTTTGAGGGCCTCACCCTGGGGAGATGAGTGAAGGAAGGGGATATGTCAGGCAGGGAGCCTCTTTCAACCCCTGTGGCTTCATCAAGTCGAGGACGAACCCTGAAGAGACCAGAGAGAACCAGGCAGGAGGAAACACTGGAATTGAGAAGGGGAGCGAGGCACCACGCCAGGCCTGCCCGTGGGGAGGGGACCAGCTGTTAGCAATCCAGTGCCCGTGGGCTCCTCCGTTTATCCCCCAGGCTCTCTCAGAAACTGATTAGCAATTGTTCCTCCAGCTTCTTAAGAGGCCAGGGGATTGCAGGGAGGGTGCCTGGGGAAAGGCCAGGCTTCAAGAGAAGGGTCCAGATGAAACTTGGGAGGCAGAAGAGACCCTTCTGAACCCACCTCTGACCCTCCAAGCTCCCTCCCTTTCCAACCAGAGCTGGCAGAAGGGGAGGGAAAACAATTCCTAAAAATACGGAAACAAACTGAAGCACATTCTGAGGTAGAGGCGATTAAAACCCTGGAGATGGAGGATGAAGAGGCCAGTGGGGGGAAAAAAATCCTTGGATCATCGGACAGACAGGCCTGAATTTTCTCTCAGGGCATACATCCTGTGTGACTTTAGGCCAGCAGCCTAACCTCTCTCAGCCTCACATTCCTGGCAGAGTGGTTGAGAGGTTTGGGGAGACAATGCTGGCACCGTGTTTGGCAAACAGTTGTCCTTGTTCAGTCGCTAAGTCACATCTAACTCTTTCCAACCCACAGACTATAGCCCGCAAGGCTCTTCTCTCTTCCACTATCTCCCAGAGTTTGCTCAAACTCATGTCTATGGAGTCGGTGACGCTATCTAACTATCTCATCCTTCTCCTTTTGCCTCCAAGCTTTCCCAACACCAGGGTCTTTTCTAATGAGTCGGCTCTTCACATCAGGTGGCCTAAGTATTGGCGCTTCAGCTTCAGCGTCTGTCCTTCCAAAGAGTTGATTTCCTTTAGGATTGACTGGTTTGATCTCCTCGCTGTCCAAGGGACTCTCAAGTCTTCTCCAGCACTACAACACAAACAGTAGCTGCTCAGTAAGGGGCTTCCCAGGTGGCATTAGTGGTAAAGGATCCACCAGCCAATGTAGGAGACACAAGAGACGTGGGTTCGATTCCTGGGTCGGGAAGATCCCCTGGGAGAAGGGGATGGCAACCCACCCCAACATTCTTGCCTGGAGAATCCCATGGACAGAAGAGCCTGGTGAGATGCCATCCACAGGGTCGCAAAGGGTCTAACACAGCTGAAGCCACTTAGCGCACACAAGCTCAGTAAATGCATAATGTAAGTGACTGGGGGAACTCAATCAGATCAGATCAGATCAGATCAGTCGCTCAGTCGTGTCCAACTCTTTGCAACCCCATGAATCGCAGCACACCAGGCCTCCCTGTCCATCACCAACTCCCGGAGTTCACTCAGACTCACGTCCATTGAGTCAGTGATGCCATCCAGCCATCTCATCCTCTGTCGTCCCCTTCTCCTCTTGCCCCCAATCCCTCCCAGCATCAGAGTCTTTTCCAATGAGTCAACTCTTCGCATGAGGTGGCCAAAGTACTGGAGTTTCAGCTTTAGCATCATTCCTTCCAAAGAAATCCCAGGGCTGATCTCCTTCAGAATGGACTGGTTGATCTCCTTGCAGTCCAAGGGACTCTCAAGAGTCTTCTCCAACACCACAGTTCAAAGGCATCAATTCTTCGATGCTCAGCCTTCTTCACAGTCCAACTCTCACATCCATACATGACCACAGGAAAAACCATAGCCTTGACTAGACGAATCTTTGTTGGCAAAGTAATGTCTCTGCTTTTGAATATGCTATCTAGGTTGGTCATAACTTTCCTTCCAAG
>NW_011494879.1:315088-316754 GCF_000754665.1 Bison bison bison | reverse complement strand
TTCCCATCTCTTTCAGAATTTTCCAGTTTATTGTGCTCCACACAGTCAAAGGCTTTGGCATAGTCAATAAAGTAGAAATAGATGCTTTTCTGGAACTCTCTTGCTCTTTCTATGATCCAGCGGATGTTGCCAATTTGATCTCTGGTTCCTCTGCCTTTTCTAAAACCAGCTTGAACATCAGGAAGTTCACGGTTCACATATTGCTGAAGCCTGGCTTGGAGAATTTTGAGCATTACTTTACTAGCATGTGAGATGAGTGCAATTGTGCGGTAGTGCCGGGAGCCGGCATATTGCATACTGAGTGCATATTGCATATTGAGTGCAGCACTTTCCACAGCATCATCTTTCAGGATCTGGAATAGCTCAACTGGAATTCTATCACTGCCGGTAGCCAGCGTGAGGAGCTCTGCCCATGACAAAGGTCATGAGGAAGGAGGCTCGGCATACGCAAAGGCGGGTTAGAGCCTCAGGAGTCCCCCTGGAAATTCTTGAGCATTTACACCCAAAACCAGAGTCTGCCTACTTTCTGCTTTGTGCTTTCACCTACACCTCTGACTTTACGGGGGGCTGTCCCCCACTACCTCTCTGAAAAAAGAGTTAGCTTACAGCTCCAGTTAATAATTCCTGGGTGTGACAGTGTTTCAACCTACAAACTCCTTTGGAAATCCTCTAGCCTGCCTGAATAGGTTTTTCCGGCCACATGTGATTGTTCAGAGCCTCCCAACTGTGAGAGGCAGGAGATGTTCTAAACTGTCTAAACACAGATTCTTTTGAGTAGTTAAAAGATTGATTAGAAATTGTATTGGTGAAGGGATTTTCACTTGTTGGGCCAATGTTTGCTGCTAAGTTTCCATATCCCTTACCTGCTGTGTCCCTGGCAGTGTATTGATTAATATAATTGGTGTAAATAGTAGCTTTAATGTTTGTAACCTGGGACCCTTGAGTTAATTCTTTTTCTTGTTATAGCCCACCACACCTTTGCTCTGTAGGAATGCAACTTTAATGCTTTTGGAGGGTGGCACCTGATTAATCACCTTTAGAGAAAAATAAGTTTTCTGAAGAAAAGGGCTTAAAATGTTAACAGGCCTCCGGGCCAGAAGATGATGTAAATCACCTAAGCTTTTGCATATGATAAGTTTGCAGGAAGAAAGCCTGGCTTGCTGCCTGACTCTACCCCTTCCCCCATTATCCTCTATGCATAACTTAAGGTATAAAAACTACTTTGGAAAATAAAGTGCGGGCCTCGTTCACCAAAACTTGGTCTCCCCATGTCGTTCTTTCTCTTACCTTCTGGCTGAATTATTCAGCCTCTTTTCTACACTGAATTTCCTCACTGAGCTATCCTCATTCTATTACTCTTTATATCCTTAATTAACGTTTAATTAAGCAATTGTTTCCTGATCTTCGCCTACGCCGTCTCTCCTTCGAATACCCTGGATCAGCCGGGGCTGGTCCCCGGCACGGTAGTTGGAGCATTCTTTGGCATTGACTTTCTTTGGGATTGGAATGAAAACTGCCCTTTTCCAGTCCTGTGGCCACTGCTGAGTTTTCCAAATTTGCTGGCATATTGAGTGCAGCACTTTCACAGCATCATCTTTCAGGATTTGGAATAGCTCAACTGGAATTCCATCACCTCCCTAGTCTTTTGTTCGTAGTGATGTCTTTT
>NW_011494879.1:314011-314795 GCF_000754665.1 Bison bison bison | reverse complement strand
TGCATTTTCTTGGCAAAACTCTATTAGTCTTTGCCCTGCTTCATTCCGTATTCCAAGGCAAATTTGCCTGTTACTCCAGGTGTTTCTTGACTTCCTACTTTTGCATTCCAGTTCCCTATAATGAAAAGGACATCCTTTTTGGGTGTTAGTTCTAAAAGGTCTTGATAGAACTGTTCAACTTCAGCTTCTTCAGCATTACTGGTTGGGGCATAGACTTGGATTACTGTGATATTGAATGGTTTGCCTTGGAAACAAACAGAGATCATTCTGTCGTTTTTGAGATTGCATCCAAGTACTTCATTTCGGACTCTTTTGTTGACCATGATGGCCACTCCATTTCTTCGGAGGGATTCCTGCCCGCAGTAGTAGATATAATGGTCATCTGAGTTAAATTCACCCATTCCAGTCCATTTTAGTTCACTGATTCCTAGAATGTCAACATTCACTCTTGCCATCTCTTGTTTGACCACTTCCAATTTGCCTTGATTCATGGACCTGACATTCCTGGTTCCTATGCAATATTGCTCTTTACAGCATCGGACCTTGCTTCTATCACCAGTCATATCCACAGCTGGGAATTTTTTTTTGCTTTGGCTCCATCCTTTCATTCTTTCTGGAGTTATTTGTCCACTGATCTCCAGTAGCATATTGGGCACCTACTGACCTGGGGAGTTCCTCTTTCAGTATTCTATCATTTTGCCTTTTCATACTGTTCATGGGGTTCTCAAGGCAAGAATATTGAAGTGGTTTGCCATTCCCTTCTCCAGTGGACTACATTCTGTCA
>NW_011494879.1:312795-313911 GCF_000754665.1 Bison bison bison | reverse complement strand
CACAAAGTCGGACACGACTGAAGCAACTTAGCAGCAGCAGCAGCAGCAGCAGCAGCAGGCTCTGTGCTCCCCCAACCCTGGTCATCCTTCCACATGACCTTGAATTCTCTTCCTTGTCTCCTGGTCTGCCTCCCAGCAGCTCCTCATTTTGGGGGCTGCACAAGGAAGCGGCTCCAGCAGGCAGATGAACCCACCAGATCCTGCAGGGGTCTGTCTGCAGCCGCCCACCCCTGCCAGCCAGCCCAGGACGGAGGCTTCAGGCCAACCTCCTGGGGAACGTAGCCAGACTCCTCGAGAGACAAGGACATCTTCTCTCCGGCAGCTGCCCAGCCAAGGACCTCAAGGGCTGATCTTTGGCCAGTAGCAGTCCCAGCCTCTTCAGAGCTGTCCCTGGAGACCCTACGGATGTCTTGTACCAATGAAAGAAAGACAGAAAGTGAAGTCGCTCAGTCGTGTCCGACTCTTTACGACCCCGTGGACTGTAGCCTACCAGGCTCCTCCATCCATGGGATTCTCCAGGCAAGAATACTTGCCTGGGTTGCTATTTCCTTCTCCAGGGAATCTTCCCAACCCAGGGATGGAACCTGGGTCTCCCGCATTGCAAGCAGACGCTTTACCCTCTGAGCCACCAGGCGTCTCTGGGAGCGAAATACCACTCTTGTGCAGCACATCAGCCTTCAAATGATGGGTCAGGGGCGCTGGCTGGAGTGGGTGGGGTTGCTGAGGGTGGGGCTCCCCCCATGTATCATGTGAGCCTCACCTCTTGGTGGTATCTGCCAGCTGGCCATCTCAGAGGGGCAGGGGTTGTGGGGCAAAAGCAGGGCCGGGAGGCCTCAAAGCTGGGACCCAGTCCTGCAGTTCCAGACCTTGGGCTGCGTGACCCTCTTGTTTCGGAGCCTGCTCCCGTCCAGGACTCAGACAGGATGCCCCGAGGGGCAGCAGAGCAGGGCAGTCATGGCCACCACCTTGCACCACCCCCCTCCCTTCCAGGCTTGGGCTCAGACTTCTTAGTGGGATTAGTACATCAGACTAAAGGAAATCAGTCCTGAATATTCATTGGAAGGACTGATGTTGAAACTGAAACTCCAATACTTTGGCCACCTGATGCGAAGAACT
>NW_011494879.1:311346-312695 GCF_000754665.1 Bison bison bison | reverse complement strand
TTCTCAAGGCAAGAATACTGAAGTGGTTTGCCATTCCCTTCTCCAGTGGACCACATTCTGTCAGATCCCCCATTGAGTTCCCCTAGTCTCTTACATTATGCATTTACTTAGCGCACACAAGGTCAGTAAATGCATAATGTAAGAGACTGGGGGAACTCAATGGCTATCTGCATCTTCAAATCTCAGCAGGGCTGTCCTGGGGAGAGACAGCCCCCATGGGGAAGAGGTGTGGAGAGAGGGCAGGGCTGGCTCAGCACTACAGACAGGAGACGACAGCCTCCGTCACCCCCAAGACACTCAGGAGCAGAGGCCCTCTGCAGTGTCTTGACGTGACCCTCCTGGGGCCAGCATCCCAGGCGTGGTCCACAGCTTCGCTGGGGCAGGGGTGCGATACAGCCCATGCTCCCCTGCCTCTGCAGGGCTTCCCTTCCCCTCCCGTTCCCAGCTCCGCCCCCTCCTTGGGTGTGTCCCCACGGCTGCCCCTCCCACATCTCTCTTTGTCCTCTGTCTCTGCCTGCTTTACAGCGGTCCTATCCACTCATCTCTCCCTTGCTCGGCGTGTCTGTTTCTGCCTTTTTTCTGCCGCAGGATCTGTTTCTCGTGTTTCCACTTTTGCTTTTTGTCATCTGTTCCACCAGAAACAGAAATTGCCCGAGTCTAAGGATTGGAAAATGGCCACTTTGTCCAAGGTGTTCCACTCCCGTCGTCCCGGCCCCGGCGGCATCTCTGATGTTGGGTGGAGGGTGGACCACCCCGCGACCCGTAGGCTGTGGGGGCCGGGCCTGGCTAAGAACAGAGGCCACGCCCTCCTGGATAAGACAGCTTCCTACAGTGCTGCCATGCGCCCGACACCTTGTGAACTAGCAGTGTCGGGTTATGAAGTCCTATGCACTTGAACTCAGTTCCTCTCTTCCTGCCCTTGCTCTGGGTCCTCACCCCTTTCAGATAATCCCCAGGTCTCTGAACCAAGGACCTTCTGCAGTGCCTGCCTCCCAGGCTACCCATCCTCCGCGGCCACAGAGGGCTCCCCAGACAGGCTATCCCCTCTCCCCCTCTTGTCTTGGCATTTTCCAGCTTTTCCACTGGCCTTCCTGCCACTTTTGGCCCTCAAAGCCCAGCTCCAATGGCCTTTCCTCAGCAAACAAATGCGTCATTCTAGGCTCTGTGCTGGAGAAGGCAATGGCACCCCACTCCAGTACTCTTGCCTGGAAAATCCCACGGACAGAGGAGCCTGGTAGGCTGCAGTCCATGGGGTCGCTGGGAGTCGGACACGACTGAGCGACTTCACTTTCACTTTTCACTTTCATGCATTGGAGAAGGAATGGCAACCCACTCCAGTGTTCTTGCCT
>NW_011494879.1:307696-311246 GCF_000754665.1 Bison bison bison | reverse complement strand
CAGACTAAAGCCTCTCAGCCTCAACCTTCTTGCCATCAGGGGATGGAGGCTGGACTCCCTTCCCCTGTGAAGGCCTGACCTAGGTAAGGACAGAGGTCACACCCTCCTGGGTAGGACCGGGGGACCGTCTTCTGCTTCGTAGGGTGTTTAGCAGCATCCCTGTAGCACCTTCTGAGATGTGACAACCACGAATGTCTCCAAACATTAACTAACGTCCCCCAAGAGTAAAAGCACCCCTGGCTGACGATGTCTGCCCTGGACAATCTATCCATTTCCTTTACCCTCTGTTTCCTGATACGTAAAAGGGGAATTAACAGTGGTCCAGGAGAAAAGGTAACTTGTATTAAGTGCTCACTGAATATGTTCAAAGTTACTATGAGTTTTAGGTTTTAATTCATTGAATTCTCACTGTAGCCTTAAGGGTGGGCTTTATTCTCTCCATCTTACAGGAAAGGAAATAAAGGCATTCAGAGGCTGAGTAGCAGCCCCCCAACCCAGGGTTGTACAGCTAAGAAGTGGCAGATTTGAGCAAGGCTGCTTGACTTGCAACCCTGGGCTCATAACCAGCAGGGCAAATTTCAGGCTGAACCAGGTAATCCGTGGAGAGTGCGTTGTACTATATCTGGAATGTCTAAGCTCTCAGTGAACGCTATCACTGGCCTGCGGTATCTCCAGTTGATTCTGAGACAGCTAAGAGTTACTGAGACACAACTCTGCACCGAGTTACCGCTCTTCATCCTGTGAGAAAGAACATTCTCTCTCCAGATTGCTGAGGGCAAGTGGAGACTCAGAGAGGGGCAGGGCGTGGGCCAGGGTCACACCCCGAGGTGCAGGGCAGCCTGCCTCAGCGTGGCTGGTGGCTGAACCCAGGATGCGCGGGACAGGCTCTCCCCACCCCAGCCAGAGCCGTCAGGAGGAAGGAGGTGGGCAGAGTGGCAAAGGTGCCCACCTCCCCTCCCTTTGTGTTAAACCACACTTTCCGGGCTGTACAGTATTGAAAACCAGCTGTGGTTAGTTACCAACAGTTAGAAACCTTCAAAATGTTGAGATTTCGCATTAAAATCTGTATTTACTGCTTTTCTCTGAAAAGATTGTTTAAGTGGTAGTTTACCAGTACAGGTAATAAGAGCAGGCGCCGTGAAGTCAGACAATGTGGATTCCGATCCCACCTCCGCCACTGACTTGCTGTGTGTCCTTGAATTACTTAACCTCCCTGTGCTGTGGTTTCCTCATCT
Organism: Bison bison bison; assembly: GCF_000754665.1. Lineage (NCBI taxonomy): Eukaryota > Metazoa > Chordata > Mammalia > Artiodactyla > Bovidae > Bison > Bison bison. Next base: position 310,011 of record NW_011494879.1, on the reverse strand, counting down.
GTATAATGGGGATTATGATAGTGCTTGCCTCGGGATTGCCATGAAGACTACATGAGAAGATGCACACATATCACTCACTTCTTTAGGACAGCCCTAGGAATTCCCTAGGCTTCCCTGGTGGCTCAGATGGTAAAGAGTCTGCCTGCAATGTGGGAGACCTGGGATCAATCCCTGGGTCGGGAAGATCTCCTGGAGAAGGAAATGGCAACCCACTCCAGTGTTCTTGCCTGGAAAATCCCATGGATGGAGGAGTCTGGCGGGCTACAGTCCATGGGGATGCAGAGAGTCAGACACGAATGAGTGACTAACACTTTCACTCTTTTCAGGAATTCCCTGGCGGGTCAGTGGTTAGGACTTGGTGTTTTCACTGCTGGAGCCCAGGTTCAATTCCTGGTCAGAGAACTAAGATCCCATGAGCCATGCAGTGCACCCGCTCCCTCCGCCCAAAAAAAGAAAAAGCTCTATACACAAAAGAAGCATTTAAGATGTTAGCTGTTATTGTTTTTATCATTGTTTGCCAGTGTTAGTATCAGGCAATGCTGACTCCACATTCTCCCTCATGCATCGCAGCAAAAAACAGTCACCGCTGAATTATGCTGCCTATCAGATGGGGAGTGAGATTTTCCATTACCTGCAGCTCCCCACACCACAAACCCCAAGCTGAGGCCCTTAAAAGGGCACTATACAGGGCCTGACTCTTGGTTGCCAAGTGAGTCTGGATGGTCACTGTGTCTGTCTGGGCCACAGTTTCCCCTTTCATAAACAGAAGCACAGAAGCTGGAAAACTGACAGAAGCCAGACACAGAAGGCCACACGGGGTACGGCACCCTCGGAGCGTGATGTCCTGAAAAGGCAAATCCATAGAGACAGTCACATGAGTGACGGCCCAGGGCTGGGGGATGGGGAGTGACTCTCAAGGGTACAGGGTTTCTTATGGGGCAGAGAAAATGTTCGGGAACCAGACAGAACCAGAAAGAATTCACATAACCCTGCAAATATACTAAGAAGCATGGGATTGTGCACTTTAAAATACTGAGTTTTATGGTAGGTGAATTCTATCTCAATTTCTAATGTTCCAAAAGGGGAGTGCCAAGGCTCGCCTGGTATGAGGTTTGATGGGATCAAGTGAGAAACGGATTACAAAGCACCAGGCCCCAAATGGGGACATTCCAAGTACCCCGGCCACAGCTGACTTGGCCCCCTTCTTGGAACCAGGGGCTGGGGGCTTCTGACCTCTTGCCTGGATTTCTTTTCTTCCCTCCTAGAATTCTGTGTGGTCAGGATCTGGCTGGAATCTTTTTACCTTTGGAGGCCAAGGCCACAGCCAGTCTTGGCTCTGGTCAAGGACCATGTGCAGGGCAGGGCTGGCCAGCTTCCCTGCAGGTCACAACTGCCCTCATGCCCTGAGGAGCCCCCATTCCCATGGAGAACTCAGGTAGCCCCTAATGATCCTGCCCTCTCTGCGCTGGGCCTGGGTCTGTTCATTTCCTGAGTGGGAGGCTGGGACCTCACAACTCTTAAGGGCATGGCCTGGCCCTTCTCATATCTCACATCTCTCTGCAGAGGCCAGAGCTGCCAAAGGATGAGGGCTGGGCCCTACGGCTGTGTGATCCCATCCACAGGTCTGGAGGCCCCTCAGCTGAGCCTCAGCCCCTGACCTGTCTGGGCTCAGCTCCCACCTGGCCTGGTGGCTGCCAGGTGTAGCTCATGCTTTACATCTCCCCGTTCTCCAGAATCTTCCATGCATGCCACGACTCCCTGGACCTGGAGACTTTTGACTACATCACCCAATATGTCCCTCAAGACACCCTCTATCATCATGTCTTCCAAGAAAAAGGTGAAGCTCCCTCCCCCAGGCCTATACACACCTACCGATGTTCACACTTTCGTGTTTGCTGATCTAGGCCTGTGTGTGTGTTTGTCTGCACTACTGTAGCCCTGCTGTTTACACTTGCCTCAGCCTGAGGGGCTGTGCTCCTAATGCCTGCCCCCACATCGGTGTACACAGCCTGTTTCGTCTGCACAGAGCCTGCCAGCCCTCACTGGCACCCACTGCACATGGCAGACCAGACCAGTGACACGCCATGGATGTTCAAACACACACAACTCCAGCATCACCATGACCAGCAAGACCAGCAGTACTCCCAGGCTCCAGGGGGTCCCAGATCCTGGAGGGCCCAGACAAGCTGTTGGCTTCAACTGCCTCAAGGTATTCAACGCAGGTGGGCAGGTGCGGCTGGGAGGCTGCCCACAGGTGGGTGGCGTCTAGGCATAGGGATAAGGTGGTGCTTCCGGTCTGAAGAGCGTGGAGTTCA
>NW_011494879.1:307141-307596 GCF_000754665.1 Bison bison bison | reverse complement strand
CAGGAAAAACCATAGCCTTGACTAGACGGACCTTTGTTGGCAAAGTAATGTCTCTGCTTTTGAATATGCTATCTAGGTTGGTCATAACTTTTCTTCCAAGGAGTAAGCGTCTTTTAATTTCATGGCTGCAGTCACCATCTGCAGTGATTTTGGAGCCCCAAAAAATAAAGTCTGACACTGTTTCCACTGTTTCCCCATCTAGATCGCCTTGCTGCTGCTGCTGCTGCTAAGTCGCTTCAGTCGTGTCCGACTCTGTGCGACCCCATAGACGGCAGCCCACCAGGCTCCCCCGTCCCTGGGATTCTCCAGGCAAGAACATTGGAGTGGGTTGCCATTTCCTTCTCCTTGCCAGGATCTGGGAAATACAGTTCTTAATGCAGAAGGCTGGGCCAAGGAGTGACCTGCTCTCATCGCCTACCCCCTCGTGGTCGATGAGGGACTGCAGCCAGCTGCTC
>NW_011494879.1:306500-307041 GCF_000754665.1 Bison bison bison | reverse complement strand
GAGTTCACAACCCTCCCCCCTCCTGAGCTTCTCCCAGCACCTGCCTCTCTCCTCTCTATGGGGCACCTGCCGTGGCTCCAGACCCTCAGTCTCACTCCAACAGCAGCAGATACAGAAGGCTGAGGCACGCGGGACAATGGCTAGTGGGCAGATGAGCAGGGTGGGTGGGTACCATCCTACTGACTCAGGCCTGACTGGCCGTGGCCCCTGAGGTCAGCTCCTTGAGGCCCAGCTAAGCACTGACATAGTGGCCTGCTCATGCATTGAGACAGGAAGCCCACACTCCTGCCTACTTGCACACTTGTGGCTTGGCACTCTGCATCCCTGCTCACATTCCAATAATGCCCAACTGCCCCATTTTGCAGGGAAAGAAACTGAGACACAGGGAGCTCCAGATCACCCTGCAGTTAATCATTCAGTTCAGTCGCTCAGTTGTGTCCGACTCTTTGCGACCCCATGAATCGCAGCACACCAGGCCTCCCTGTCCATCACCAACTCCCGGAGTTCACTCAGACTCACGTCCATCAGGTCAGTGATGCCA
>NW_011494879.1:302343-306222 GCF_000754665.1 Bison bison bison | reverse complement strand
CGCCTTGCTGCTGCTGCTGCTAAGTCGCTTCAGTCGTGTCCGACTCTGTGCGACCCCATAGACGGCAGCCCACCAGGCTCCCCCGTCCCTGGGATTCTCCAGGCAAGAACATTGGAGTGGGTTGCCATTTCCTTCTCCTTGCCAGGATCTGGGAAATACAGTTCTTAATGCAGAAGGCTGGGCCAAGGAGTGACCTGCTCTCATGCTACCCCCTCGTGGTCAGATGAGGGACTGCAGCCAGCTGCTCAGTCGCTCAGCTATTCCCCTGCAATGGGTCCACTGATGTATTGGTCTACTTTGCTCCCTCCCAGGCCACCTCCCATCAAACCCCACCCTGGGGCACCATCTACATGCTGTTTCTCAGTCTGGAGGAGCCTTGATGTCAAAGGGCACTCCTGTTTCCCCATGCCAGGCTGCCCCTATAGGGGGGCCTTGTTGCTGAATGAGGGGTTGCAACAGAGCCCACGTGAAAGTCCCACTGCCACGTCTGGGGCACATCCTCAGTCCTCAACTCTGCCTCCTCTGATCACACTCTTTCTTGAATTCTGTCTCCTTGGCCCTGATGCAGAGAGGCTCTCCTGGTTTTCTTCCCACCTCCCCGACTGTTCCCTCTTGGATTTGGGGGGGCCTCTTGTTCCCTTCTGTCCCTGAGCCTCTGACCTCCCATCTCTTACCTGGACTTGGAGCTGGACCACCCAGCAGACAGGCAGGTAGGTAGACAGCCTCACGGTGCCATCAGACCAGCAGCCCCAAAAAAGAAGACTGTGAGGAAAATGTCTGTTTCTATGAACGCATCCATTTGGTGATGATGAAATCTTTATAATACCTGTAAGTGCTATGTTTTACAATTTAGCATCCTTCTTTTTCTAATGGAGATAGGACGAGGGCCCCATCTGAGTGACCTTATCTATTTGTTACTTTCAATCACCTGTCAACAACCTTCCAGCTCCCAGGATGTCACCAGACCTGATTCCAACTGCCTCCCGGACTTCTCTAAATGTCCCCAGGCTCTCAGCCTCACCAGATCCAAACCATTCTCATCATCTCTCCCCCAACCCCCAGCCAGCACTGATATCCCCCAAGGTGACTCCACCATCATGCTCACTTCCTCCGGTTCCCTCCCATCACAGCCAATTCCTCAGCAAAACCTGCTGGCTCAATCTCCTTAACAGCTCTGGCATCTTCATCCTTCTCACCACCCCACAGCTGCCCCTGCCCTGGTCCAGGCCACCACTGTGCCTCCCGACTGGCTCTCCCACCCCAGCTTTGTCTCATTAGCTAGCTCTCACATGCCCATCTGATCATGTTGCTTCCTTGTCTGAGCCTGTCCCTGGATCCCTGACACCCCCAAATAAAGCATTGGTACCTCCAATGCTCTCAAAACTGGTCTTGAAGCTCCCCAAGACATGGCCTTGTCACCCCTGTGACCTCATCTCCCATCATCCATGATCTCACATTGCTGCTCCGTGTGCTGAGAAGTTCTCAAAGTTTAATAGCTACTGAATAACTGAACAGGAGGGTGTCTGGACTGGGTGGGGGTGGGAAAAGCCTGGACGTATCATCCCAAGCAGATGATGACTTCCACAGTTGTCTATTCTGCCACTTAAGGCCACCATCAGGTCACCAATCTTCAGGGGGCTCTAGCTCAGCTTGTACACCTCCAATGATGGGGAGCTCCCTTCCTCTTCGCCTTGCTAAATGGGTCCTATGTTAGCAAGCTCTGCTCCTGGAATACCTGGGGATAGGGGCGGGGAACTGGAACTGTACAAACCCTCATCCTCAGGGGCATTTACATGCTTCTTCCTCCCTGGGAGTCCCAGTCCCTTGGCTCTGGGTGAGCCCCATAACAGCTCAGCTGTGGCTCTAGTCAGTCTGGGTCTTACAGAGAGACGATCATAAAGGCCACCAGAGGGCAGTGCTGCCCCATACACAGCCTCTGGGACCAGTCTGTCTTTGTGTCTCAGATGGTGTGGGTTTTTCAGCGAGTGTGTGTGTGTGTGTGTGTGTGTGTGTGTGTGTTACTTTGTGTGTCTTCAATGAGGTTATTTATCCAGGCCAGTTTGTATGCGGTTATCCATTTTCGCTCACATCTTAGTCCCCCAGTTCCCACCCCATCAAAGAGTGTGTTGGTCACTCAGGGAACCCAGGAACAGACATCGGGAAGCACAGCCTCACCCCACGCAGTCCTCACCCTCTGAAAAGCCCCCTGCCACCATCACCATCATCACGAGACTCGCCGCCACACCTGAGCCTCAGGCACTTATCAGACTGGGTCAATGACCCTAGTTGGTGAGAAGGGGTAAGCAGGCCTGATGCTGACTGGAGGTCCAGGGCTTTGAGACAGAACGGATTGTGACCTGTGGGGTCTGCGTGGGCTTGGCGCCCCCAGGCCCTCCCTCCCAGCCTCATATCTACAGCTGCCCACTGATATCCTACAAGGAGGAGTGGCTATATACCCATCTGCCCACTGACACCCTACAAGGAGGAGTGGCTATACACCCATATTACGGAACAGGCGTGTTAGTCTGGTCAGTGTCAGCCCTGAGCTACCCACCAGGGCATCAGGAAGACTCAACCCTTGTTCCCAGGCCTCAGAGGTCAGGCCCCCAGAAAAGGATGCAGGCACAACTCTGCCTATGGCTGTAACAGAGAGACAGGCCTGTAAATGAGGGTGCCTGAGGGAGGGAGCCATCCTGTTGCCTATGGTGATGAGACGGCAGGCTTCTTAAGACCATACTTGAGATGGGTCTTGGGGGACAAGACAGAGTGCCAGCAAGAGAACAGCAGGTGCAAGGGCCCTGGGGCTTCCCTGGTGGCTCAGCTGGTAAAGAATCTTCCTGCAATGCAGGAGGCCCCTGTTCCATCCCTGGGTTGGGAAGATTCCTTGGAGGAGGGTATGGCAACCCACTCCAGTGTTCTCACCTGGAGAATCCTATGGACAGAGAAGCCTGGTGGCCTACAGTCTGTAGGGTCGCAAAGAGTTGGACAGGAAGGCAGCACTGAGGTCTGAGTGCAGAGGCTGGCCAGGCCGGGTGCCCTCACTGCGGGTTGGGTGCAGGTGATGTTCCGGGGAGACAGAAGATGCAGCACAGGAGGAACGTTTCCCCAGACACCCTGTTTGGGAGACTGCCAAACCACCCCATCCTCAAAGCCAAGGCCAAGTGGGCTGCTCCTCCTACCTCCAGGGCCTCGGCAGAACCGGCAGGTCCCCATCACTGCCCCCATTGTTCCTAAGGACCCAGGAACCCAAGGAATTTCTGCAACTGAAGGGGGAGGGGCGACAGGGCTGAAAAGAGTCCAAGAGATTCGCACGCACGGAGTTAGAGACTTAGAATCCAAGAAAAGGTGTCGGACAGACAGAGAAGGAAGAGAGCAGAAAGGCAGAGAATCTGGGGGAGAGAAATAGGAAGAGAGAAAAGGAGAGAGTGAGAGATGGGGAGCGCGAGGAAGGCAGGGAGAGGACGGAGAGAGGGGTGCAAGGCGGGGGGTGTCAGGGCGAACTTTCTGGGCCTCCCTCCTCGTGCCTCCGGGGCGGGCGCGTGGCCGGCAATCAGGCCGGCAGGAGGCAGGTGGTCGGGGCAGACAATGGCGCGGAGGAGTGCGGAACCTGGGACTAAATTTGGCGCTGCCTTTGCAGGGCGCGGGGCCGCCCGTTCATCTCGATGCAAAGGAGACACGAAATGAATATGCAGCGCGGGCTGTAATTGGGCCGCCGTGGCCGCCGCCGCCGCCGCCGCACTATAATTTTCCAAACAGGATCTTGCAATCAGGGCCTTATTCATTAGCGCATAAACAATTTTGTTTCTCGGCACTCGAGCCTGTCAATCACGCCGAGAGGGAACATCTTGGCCGGAGGCGCGGGCCCCCGCGCGCGCTCCC
>NW_011494879.1:300764-301999 GCF_000754665.1 Bison bison bison | reverse complement strand
CTGGTGCTTTGGATGCTGGGGCTGGGGGTGCCGGAGGATGGAGGAGGGGCCATGGAGCTCCTTCTTTTTAAAAGAGGGGATCTGGGTCCCACAGAGGGCTGCTCATCGTCCCAGGCCCCACCCAGGGAGGGCTTCTGTCGCGTTGTGTGTGTCTGTGAAAAGCGGTTCTTCAAGGAGCTGGCCACGGCCCTGGGCCCTGTGCCCGTGTGCACACTGGGGCACCCAAGACTGTGCAAGTCAGCTCTGTGCCTTTGTGGTTGTGTATGCATGTATGAGTGTGTGTGTGTATGAGTGTGTGTGCACCCGTCCATCTGCAGATAACATCTGCTGAGTGCGGCGGGCTGTGATCACGCATGTGTGTGTGGTTGCTTGGTTCCCTGTGAGATCATGGAGCTGAGTTGGCTGCCCGCTGATGGCTAAGGAACAGGGCCGAGTGTGGCTGTGTGGCTGAGGGGAGGCTGTAGCTGTGGGGCTGTGTGACTCTGGGTGTATGTCTGTTTGTGGATGTGGGTCCTCTGGAGCCATGACCCAGAAGGATTGTGTGTGTGTGTGTGTGTGACTCAAGCATGGGGCGGGCGCTGTTTCTTTCAGGACAGATGACAACTTCTGCCCTCCCTGATGGCCCCTTCATCAGCTTCACTTCCCCTGCACAGACTAGAGAAGAAGGCAGCTTTTGCCCTCCGGGCAGGCTCTGTGGCATGGAGGGGTTCACCTGTCCAGCCCTCACTGCGTCCTTCAGTCAGCACCGGGACTCAGCCCCCGTCCATCAGCAGAACCCTAGGGCCTCTAGAATTTCAGATCCAAATGCTCTCATCAGCTCAGCTTTACATTCTTGTTGTTGTTCAGTCGGTAAGACCTGTCCGACTCTTTGCAACCCCAAAGAGGTTTACATAGATGACAGCATGTCAGAGCTGGACTGACCCATTGCGCTGACAGGGAAACAGAGGCCCAGGACTGGACAGCCCACCACAGAGATGCCCCACTCCTCCCCTACCCCCGGCTCGCCACCCCACCCCCTTCTCTTCTGCAGTGCCCCACGCCCACCCCTCTGCACACAGACTCTGAGGATGTCCTGGCAGCCAACTGACAGGCCATCAGTCAGTGCAGACACTCTCTTCACAGCAGCCCGGATACCCCTCCCCACCCACCGGTCACCCCCAGGACCAGGCCAGGAAGGGAGGCGGCCGGGGAAGGGGCTGCGGGGAAAGCACGAAGTCCGGAAGCCCCGGGGGAAA
>NW_011494879.1:297217-300664 GCF_000754665.1 Bison bison bison | reverse complement strand
AACAGGCTTCAACCTGTGGATCCGGCCGCGCCCTCCCTCGCAGCCTCCCTGCCCCTGCCGCCTGCGTGTCTAGTTGCAGGGCTGACCCCGGCCCTGGGGGACCCAGGCTCTCCGTGAACCTGCTGCCGTGAGCAGCTCCAGGAACAGCCAGTGGGCACCTCGGCGTGCTGGGCAGTGGCCAGAGGGAATGGCTTTGAATGAGGAGGCCAAGGGGTAACGTCCAGCCCTGTGGCTTCCTGGCTGGGAGCCCTCGGTTTCCCCATCTGTAAAGAAGAGCTGTTTAACCTCCTCCGCATCCACATGCCCCTTGGTGCTTGGTATTGACAGAGTGAAGAGAGCGCGAAGGAAGAGACCCTCACCTTAGGCCAGATTCATCTTCCCAAGTCCCTACTCCAGACACGTTTCAGAGCTTTCACTCTTGAGGAGCCCCTGCCAGGTACCCAGCTGCTGGAGGCAACTCAGTCAGGGTTTCTAAGCAAAACTCACACAAGTTGGTCTTTCTTGAAAAACAGTCATTTTCCAAGCCATTTTTCTTCGGCTGCACCATGGCACGTGGTGTCTTAGTTCCCCAACCAGGAATCGAACCCCTGTATTAGAAGTGGGGGTCTTAACCACTGCACAAACAGGGAAGTCCCTGTGTGACACTTCTTTAAGACCATGTGTTTTCAGAGCCATCATGTCGCCTTATGCTGGAGGATAGACTATTTGCTCATTTATGGAGGCAAAACCCAAAGAGACTTGAGGGCCAAAGCCTCTTCCCCAAGGTCACCAGCTGGAACAACAGGAGTCTAGACTTGAACCCACTAAGAACAGTGCTTCCCTTGCCCCTGCTCCTACCTCTCTGCTGCCTGGGTGAGAGATGGGCCTTCCTTCAGATCTGGGATGTCAGGCTGGCTCCAGCCCAGCCTCTGAAGCCAGCAGATCAGCAGTGGACACCAGTCACTGTCCCTTTGGCAGGGTTGCTGGAGAGTAGAACCCAGTAAGAAGGAGGCCTAGATGGAGGTTCATCAGGAAAGAGTGGTTCCAAGGCCCAGGGCATCAGAGCTTAGGTGGTGGAGGGAGAGGGGTTGAGGAACAGGGGAGGGAAAGCACCTCTCCAGGGAGGTGTAGAGCCCAGAGGCCTGGGTCTCCTTGGGGAAGACCATCTGTAGATCCTACCTGTATACCCCCACCTCCTCCATCCTGGGGGCTTTATTTGCATCTGTGATTCGCATCCAGGTGACCCATGTGACATGGGCTCAGGGAAAAGGGCTCAGGGGGTTCCTCAATTACTACCCCATGCCCATCTCACTCATACCTAGCCCAGAGCCTCACACATAGTAAGTGCTCAATAAAATTCTGTCACCTGAGCCAGCGCGTGAGAAGGGCTGAATCTGAAGAGAGCAACGGAAGAAGCCTGGGCGTTGACCCTTATAGTTCCCTTCTCCCTGCCCAGCCCCCATCAGTTGGTGTCCCTGAGCACCTCTACACGCTCAACAGCCCCCACCCAGAAACTCACTTCTGGTGAGTGGGCTCCGGGGTCTAGAGCTGTGCTGTCCAAGGCAGTAGCCCCTGGCCACGTGTGGCTAGTGAGCTCTTGACACGTGACTAGTCCAAATGGAGGTATGCCGTCAGTGTGGAATACACCCTGGTTTTCAAGGTGGTTGTTGTTCAGTCACTCACTGTGTCCAACTCTTTGTGACCCCCACGGACTGCAGCACGCCAGGCTTGCTCAGACTCATGTCTTTTTTTTTGGTACCAAGAAAAGAACATCAAATGTCATGTTCAGATTCTATGTGAGCCAGCGTGCCACATGCCGCAGCGTCTTCCCCCTCAGAGAGGCCCAGCCGGGCGCAGGAGCTGCCCAGGTATGTCTCGACTTCCCAGAGCCTCAGCAGGAACAGGCCATGCGATTCAGGAAGTCGCCATGGCAACCAGCGAGTCCTTGTGCCATCTCCTGCAATCAGCGCTGGGACCTGGCCACCCGCTGGGCTTCCTGGAGATTTGTTCCCTATAATGGGAGGCTGGGCAGGGGGGCTCCTAACCCTCTCCCCATCTTCTTCTGTCCTCCCCTCCCCCGCCCTCAGTGTGGCAGGGCTGTCAGGATGGGACAGAGGGTATTTGAGAGAGGGCTCCTTGAACTGAAAGCAGGGACTGGGATTCTGGTCTCCAGTAAGCCGCTACATGGGAGGGGCTTCCCACGTGCTCCTAGTGGTAAAGGACCCACCTGCCAATGCAGGTTGATGTAAGAGACACAGGTTCAGTTCCTTGGTCGGGAAGATCCCCTGGAGGAGGGCATGGCAGCCCACTCCAGTATTCTGGCCTGGAGAATCCCATGGACAGAGGAGCCTGGCCAGCTACAATCCATGGGGTCGCAAAGAGTCAGACACGACTGAGCAACTAACACTTTCACCGTCACTCCAATCTCAGAGCCCTCCTCAGGGGACAGAACCCTGAGGTGGGAGGCCTGGGGTCCAGTCTTGACTGTCTCTGAGATCTTGGGGGAGAGAGAGGCACTTGTCATCTCCTGACTCTAGATTGTAAGGTAAACCAGATGACCCCAAGGGCACTCACTCATACAGGCTGTGGCTTCTATTCTATAGCAGGACAAGTTCAAGTGGCATTACCACCCTGGATGACACCAACCTATGAGTTTGTCGAATGCCAGGCATGGACCTCCCCTGCCAACTGAGGGGCCTGGCTTCACATACCCTCTGTGAGGTTGGGCAACAGAACAGTGTCTTTGTTCTCCCAGCTCTACCAGAGCCGTGAGTTTCTTAATTAGGCTGCTGCAGTATCTGTTTCTCCATCTCACTCCAGCGCCAGCCAGAAAAGTCATCAAAGTGAGGGGAAATGCATAATGCACTTGCCTGGTGCCCTGTGGTCCTCCTTTCATGCCTGTGACCCCATTTAATTCTTACAACCACCCTACAGAGTAAGTTTTACTGTGTGCATTTCATGAGTGAGACAACAAAGGCTCAGAAAGGTGGGGTGACTGATTCAAAGTCACACCGCCAGGAAGTAGCAGAACTGTCATTAGAACCCAGGCCCATCTGATCCCAGAGCCCAGAAGAAAGACCATCCTTGATTTCTGCTCTACCAGCTGCCTTGTCCCACCCTCAGTGACAGCTCTGCTCCCTGGAGATCTTCCTCCCTTTCCTGGGGCCCCAGGTGCTACCTACAAGAGCCCTTCCTCCTTGTCCAGGCAGGAAAGATGCTTAGACTCAGAATTCCAGAGCATCAGGGGTGAAATAGCCATTTGGGGTGACCCACACCAGCCCAACCTGACCTGCTCTGCCTCCATACATGGTGGAAGCTGGGACTGTGTGAGGGAGAGCCAGGCCTGGACCCAGGATTAAAGACATAGACTCCTATCATCCCGCATGGGATGTGGAGGAAGATGTCCCATCCAACAGGACTCAGGGGTGCTGGTGGAGCTCAGGTGATGCTGTCTAGCAGGCAGGTCTG
>NW_011494879.1:278890-297117 GCF_000754665.1 Bison bison bison | reverse complement strand
AAGGGTGGGGGGGGGTTGGGTGGCCTGGCTGAACTGAGGGGTCAGGCAGCCTTGGCGGGGCTCCCATCTCCAGCCCCAGGGCGAGCGCACGAGGTGGAGCTGAAACATTCAAGCAGCTTCCTCTCCTTTGTTGGGAGTGATGTCGCCCATTTCCTGGATGTCCAAGAACCGGCTTCAAACAATAGCGCTGTCAGGAAGCCAGGAAGGGGCTGCTGCCCTGCGCCTGGCCCTGCCCCATCCCTCCCCACCTCCTGAGACCTGGCCGGGCCATCCTTTCTGCTTATCTCTTGGAGTCTGAGGCCTCACTCTGTCACCAGCCAGCTGTGTTCCTGTGGGCCGGTCACCAAACTTCTCTGGGCCTCAGCTCCCCATCCTGTCCTCACCCTGCCCACTGAGCAGAGGAGATAAGGACGATGGTGGTAGCAACAGTAGCGGTGAATACCCTGTACGTAGACAATATACCAGGAAGTGATTGGTACTTTGTAGGCTTTTGAAAATGTGACTTTGGCTCTGAATCCTGGAAACAGTCAACTCACATTTTCGAGTCTACTAAGCATCAAGCATCTCCACGTGCTGTATCTATGTACCACGTGTGAAGGCCTACAGTTTTGGAGTCAAACAAAATTGGATAAAGTCCCTGGTGACGCCGATGGCAAAGAATCTGCCTGCATTGCAGGAGACCTGGGTTCAATCCCTGGGTGGGGTACATCTCCTGGAGAAGGGAAAGGCAACCCACTCCAGTATTCTTGCCTGGGAAATCCCATGGACAAAGGAACCTGGTGAGCTACAGTCCATGGGGTTACAAAGAGTCAGACACGACTGAGCAACTAACATTTTCTGCCAATTATGAACTGTGAGGCTTGGGACAATGTCGTGGCCTTTCTGAGCTCCAGTTTCTTTTGAAATAAAGCAAACTAAGAATAAACAAATAAGGACGTCCCTGATGTCCAATGGCTAAGATTCTGAGCTCCCAATGCAGGGGGCCTGGGTTCCATCCCTGGTCAGGGAACTAGCTCTTGCATGTCATAACTAAACATCTGGCACAGCCAAATAAATAAATATTTTAAAAAAAGAAAGAATAAATAAAGCAAATAGGAATAAAAAGAATCCCTATTTTGTGGCATCAAATGAGAAATAAATGGGCCAAGAGATGTCAAGCCTGGCAGAGCAGACACCCAGTAAGTGTTAGCCCCTTCTTACTCTTTCTACCATGGGCCTATTTTCCTGTTTGCTCACATTGTTGCCGCAGGCTACGAGCCCTTCCTCTCTGCTGTCCACGCCTCCACCTCTGCACAAATCTTAAGCATCCAGTTGCTGCCCCACAGGTAATCCAGGGTGGGGACATCAGAAGTGCTAACTTCGCCCTGAGCCCTTCCTATCTGCAGGGCTCCATTTCCCCATCTGGGAGCTGGTTTCTAAGTTCCCCTCAATTCTGATGATCCAGAAGGCAGCCCAGTCCCCAGTTACATCCCCAGTCACTGGACCTGCCACAGACCCAGCACGAGAGGGTGCCTGTGTCCCTGGTTCACCAGCAGGCCAGACTCCTCCCCAGGAGATGAGTGCCGCACAACTGGTTCAAGCTCCACAGGCTTGGGAGCTTGGTGGGTGCCTCTGTCCAGCAACACCGCCTTTTCATTAGCACCATTGTCCACCAGTTAGCCCAAAGCTGACTCACAGGGAACACTGCACTGGGGGCCGGCTTCGGTGGGCACTGTGTTCCCTCAGCCCTTCTCCTCCTCCGCTGGAAACCCTTGGCTCCATTGCCCCTCCAGTTTGCCCTACACCTGACCCGGGCGCACCTGTCCACCTGAGAGGGTCACAGTCACTGTACACCAACATGGTGCTGGGCGATGCAGTCATCTTGCGACCCAATCAACGAAACCAGCCCAGAAGGGGGGCACCATTGTCATCCTCATTTCTCAGAGAAGTCACGAGTTTCTCTCTGTCCCACTGGGATGAGTCATCTCATGATCAGCAGTCTCTAGAGCAGCCTTTGGGATCCTGTTTGTCAAATGAGCACAGAGCAGTTTGGCCCAGGACAGGTCGCTTCCTTCTGAATTTTCTCTCCTATCCCTCCTTGAACTTCCATTGTCTGATTCACCAACTCCAAACTGACAGCTCAGTGTGGAGCAGAGTAAAGAACTCCAGGTTCTGGAGCCAGTTAGGCCCAGGTGATAATTCTGTTTCTGACAGACATAAAATACACCTAGTTTCTGGGTTTTGAGTTCAAGTCCAAAAAGGAAGGTAGACCAGTAGGCAAATAATCACCATGTAACTGGACATACAAGGAGCCATGTTGCTGTTGTCTGTTTTTTTGTCGCTAAGTCATGTCTGACTCATTGTGACCCCATGGACTGTAGCCTGCCAGGCTCCTCTGTCCATAGAATTTCCCAGGCAAGAATACTGTCGTGGGTTGCCATTTCCTTCCCCAGGAGATCTTCCCCACCCAGGGATTGAACCCACATCGAACCCACGTCTCCTGCATCTCCAGCATTGGCAAGTGGATTCTTTACCATTAAGCCTTGAGGGAAGCCCTACAAGGAGTCAGAGCTCTTAGCAATCTTCCAGGGTCAATGGAGAATCACTTCATCTTTTTATTGGTTGCCAGGACTGCATGGTAGGATTCTAATGCATCTCATTCAACTGCTCTGCTACTACTGATGTAGGCTGTTCCTCTCTCTCTCTGTCCATTTTTACAAACAATGCCACAGTGAACATTCTTGAACATTCTTGTACACATCTTAAAATACTTCAGTCAGCACTTCTGCAGTATGAAGGCTGACAGGTGTGGAATGATACATACACTCTGATAGATGCAGCAAATTGTCCTCCAAACATAATGTATCAATGGACCAGTTCTACTCCTATGGGATCTCATTTCTGCAAATCTGGGTCAATACTTGATATTATTGTCAATTAGTTTTTGCTAATAAAATGGCATCTCACTGTGACTTTATGAGCATTGTTCTGACTACTCTGGAGGTTAAGCATCTTTTTACATGCCGATTGGCTGTTCTGATATTCTCTCCTGCAAAGTACCTGTTCCCTGCTTTTGTGGATGTTTCTATGAGGTATCTGTCTCCCAACCAGTCTCTGACTTGGTGCTGCCTGTTTTGCCCACTTCTACCCTTTTGGCATCCAGGGCTCAGGTCCACTCTCATATTCCGAGTGCTGCAGCCCACTTCCACAGGTGAACTATTTCCCCCGCCCCCAGCCCTCCGTGGTGCAGGCAGGCTCCACGTCAGCCAACCTGAACCCACAACAGCAGAGGGTTTCACACCAGGCTTAGCCCAATCAGAAGGCAATTCAAGTAGAAGATGATCCCCAAAGGTTTCCTCCTTTAATTTCTAAGATAAAAGACTTTGTAATAATCCTCTGAACAAACTCAGCTTCAATTAACAAGAAAGTTGCACGAAACAATTTTGAAGTGGATGACAAAAATCCCCAAATTGCTTCCATCTCATGTTCTTTAAAAGGCAAGAGTGGGTGATTTATCTAATACCAAGGCCCAAAATGCCCTTCTCATTTTAATGAAATGTCCAGAATGGACAGTGCAGGTCATTAGATCCACCTTAAGAATATCATCGAAATACCTCCATCTCAAAAAACAACAAAAAAACACCTCCATCTTTCCCAATAAATTGGCTAGTGGAAAAACTATGTTTCATATAATTCTTGGCATGGAAGAGAGCCCAGATATCATCTTAGTCCATGACTTCACTTTTTAGTTAAAGAAACTGGCTCAGAGGGGAGAGTGTTTTGCCAAGGCTGCAGAGCAAGGTCAGAGATAGCACGGGAACAGCATCTCAGGCACCTCCTCCAGCTAGCCTGCACCCCATCAAACTGATATAGAAGAAAAGAGGCCAAGGGATGTTCTTAAAGTTTTTTAGTTTGAGTTCAGCTTCTTGGAACCCAGCAACATAAAGGTACTGCATGCTCCACAGACAATAAAACAAACACGTACCTAAAACCTGTACATCAGATGACTGTCAAATCATGTAATACCCTAGTTTATCATCATTTTCTTTTTAGCCTCAAGTCTTCCACCAGAGCAGCAGAATTGATTAAAACAAGGCTTCCAGAAAAGGGCATGCCTGCTTAATTTGCATTCAACCCTCAAATTAAGGGAATACTGGCATGCAATTATATTTCTTATTACCATAGCCTAATCTGACCTTTTATGAATCCTCCTCCCTGTAGTTCACAGACGGCACTTTTTACTGCCACCGTGACAGGGATTTCTGGGCTCCTTTTGAAAAATAAAAACAAAAACAAAAAGCCCGAGTGTTGCCTTCTGTCTTCAACGGCGCTAATCATTATGGTAGAACCCTGAGCCTCTCTTAGAATAGAAAACACCCTCCTGTTTACATAGAGGAGTACACAGTTAAGGATTAACTAGGCTACTCCTTTTTGGAGAGGCCAATGGCTGTTCAAGATTCATTCAACAATCAGGCACTGACATTCACCAGGCGCTTTGCCTGAGGGGGTAGCCACGTGGAAAACAAGAGAGATGGCTCACTCCCAAAATGCACAGCGGCTGATGTACAGAAGATGCATCTGAATACGGAGGAAGGTAAGATTCGCTCTAAGGGAACTTGAAGGATTCTTCATCAAGGAGACAGGTTTGAGCTGCATTTTGAGGGAAAAGTTCACCAAGAAGAGGCAGAGGAGACCTTTGGGGCAGAGGATGCAGCACAGGGAAAGATGCATATATCTGAGATGGCACAGATCCAGCGTTGGGGGACAATGGTGGGAGACAAAGCTGGTGAGCTCTGAGTCAGACCCCAGACCAGCTGTCACTTTGAGGAACGTGGCTTCTCTCCTGCAGGTTGTGGAGACACCAAGGACAGGAAGTGTCCCCATCGCGTTAAAGGCAGAGGTGGGGAGTTGCGATTGCACTGGGCTCATTCCCACAAAACCACACTCCGGGCAGACTGTTCCTAAAGTACACGGAGGCCCGTCCAGCGGTCCCCCGAGGCTCGGACACACTTCCATCAGCCCTCTAACTGGCTGCTCCTGGAGGAGGAAGCTCAAACAGCACTTCCTTTGAGAGACCCTCCACGGCCTCTCTTCCCAAACAATCCTCACCCCCGAGCTATTCTTGGTCACATTGGCCCCTCACATCGGTTCCTCACAGGACTCATCGCAATCTGCGGCCACCTTGTTCCTGTGTTTACCTGTTTATTGTCTCCCACACTGGGATGGAAGCCCCATGGAAGCGGGGCCCCTGTGTGTGCAGCTCATCACTCGTGCTTAGAATGGTAACTAGCGCAAAACAAGATGTAAAATATTTGTTGAATGAATTAAAGAATGAATGAATGCATTTCCAGGGTTCTAC
This sequence comes from Bison bison bison, assembly GCF_000754665.1. Classification (NCBI taxonomy): domain Eukaryota; kingdom Metazoa; phylum Chordata; class Mammalia; order Artiodactyla; family Bovidae; genus Bison; species Bison bison. The sequence goes on along the minus strand of NW_011494879.1, from coordinate 291,779 downwards.
CTGCTACTACACCCCTTCCCTCCCATTGAAGAAAGTATGTGTGTGTATGCGCTAAGTCACTTCAGTCTTGTCCCACTCTTTGTGACCCCATGGACTGTAGCCCACCAGGATCCTCTGTCCATGGGATTCTCCAGGCAAGAATACTGGAGTGGGTTGCCACTCCTCCAGGGGATCTTCCCGACCCAGGGATGTATATTTGACTGTAAATGAGCAAGAATGATATTATTTGTTACAAAATCTGTATGCCCAGGCCACCCCACAGAACTACCAGGGACTGGACTACCAGGGAAATCCCAACAACTGGTATATTTAAAGCCCCAAATAGGTCATAATCCATTTTGGAGCCTAAGAATACATCTTTGATTATACCCAACTCGTCAGTTAGGATTTGATACCCACACAGACGGTAATTTAATCTCAAAGGATTACTCCTATCTCTACAAAGTTAAGGGGCTTCCCAGGTGGCATAGTGTTAAAGAACCTGCCTGCCAATGCAGGAGACACAGACTCAGCTTCAATCCCTGGGTCGGGAAGATCCCCTGGAGAAGGAATGGCTACCCACTCCAGTATTCTTGCCTGGAAAATTTCATGGACAGAGGTGCCTGGTGGGCTACAGCCCATGGAGTCGCAAAGAGTTGACACAACAGAGCACGCATGCACATACTCCACAGTTCATGTGTTTATTATTCCATACCATGGAGGGAGTTTAGAAGTTCTTTGGGAAGATAAATTCAAAAGTGAAAGTCGCTCTGTTGTGTCTGACTCTTTGCGACACCATGGACTATACAGTTCATGGAACTCTCCAGGCCAGAATACTGGAGTGGGTACCTGTTCCCTTCTCCAGGGGGATCTTCCCAACCCAGGGATCAAAGCCAGGTCTCCTACATTGCAGGCAGATTCTTTACCAGCTGAGCCACCAGGGGTGTCTTTCATGTGCCGGGCACTAGAATATGGAAATATAAATAAGATAAAAGTCCAGATTGTATCGTAGTAAGACCAGGAGAAACAAGATACACTCTGCCATGACAGGTGTTACTCAAATAGAGTGCTGTGACAAATGACTTTCATTTACTCGAGGACTTTTTAATCTTGAAGGATCCTTAAATTTTTTCCATTTATAAAAGCTTTATTGAATTTGTTACAATATTGTTTCTGTTTTTGTTTTACTTTTTTGGCCTAGAGGCATGAGAGATCTTAGCTCCCTGACCAGGGATTGAACCTGCACCCCCTGCTCTGAAGGCGAAGTCTTAACCACTGGGATGCTCCAGAAGTCCCAACAATTGCTAGCATCAGCCAACACTATAACACAAAGCATTTCATGTGTAAACCTCATTAAATCCTCATAGCCATCCCAGGCTGTGGGTACTATCCTGGTCTCTCCCATTTTACAGATGAGGAAAAGAAAGTACAGAAAGGTTAAGGAACTTGCCTAGGGTCACATAACTATTAGACGACAGAGCCTGGATTCAGATCCAGACAGCCCAGCTTCAGAGTCCTTGTGCTCAAACCTCAGGCCATATTGTGTCACGAGAACAAAGGGGCAGGAAAGAGCACTCGTGCCTGTAGGAAGGGACACTTCCTGGGGAAGACAGTGTGAGTGTTTGCCTTGAGAGATGGGTCGACTTTCAAGAGGCAGAGACGGGGCAGGGCTGTTTCCCAGCAAGTGCACGGCAGCGGCATAAGTGGATATTTGGAAGTTGGACAACACTCTTGAGCAACGGCATTTGGGAGACTGTAGGGTCCCTGATAAGGAGAAATAAGATAGTATTGAGGGACATGGGCCAGGAGAAGGCCAGATTATGTCAGGATGCCAGTAAGGATCTGCGTTTTGGTTAATAGCCGTTTAGGAGTCACCGAAGGTTTTCTTCTTAATTAGTTAATTTGGCTGTGCTGGGTCTTAGCTGTGGCATATGGGATCTAGTTCCCTGACCAGGGATTGAACCGGGGCCCCCTGTATTGGGAGCATACAGTCTCAGCCACTAGACCACCAGGAAAGTCCCAGCATTGAAGCTTTTCAAATGGTAGGGGCACGGCACAAGTTGGAGCGTGGTCCAGAGGGTGAGAGGGTGGCAGGAGACCAATTTGGCAGCAGTATTAATAATCCAAGCCCAGGGAACAAAAACAGGCTAGGAACAGTGACAGGGAGATAAAAGAGGAAGTAACAGACGTGAGAGGTTATAGAAGGACTTGGTGTGGGATTGGAACACGGAGAGCAGTGAGCGGAAGGAGCCACAGGAGCGGCCCATGTTTTGACACTGGAAGGATGGAGACACCATTCCCTCCGATAGGGAAGACAGGAACAGGCCTGGCGGAGCAAAGGGGGCAGATAAATTTCCTTTGGGAGCGTAAGGAGTCCATCTCATTATTCTTAAGCCAAGCCAGCGGGAAGATTTTCTGACTATTATTTGAAGCCCCGCTCGGAGATTCTTTGCACCAACTGCTTTCAAATTGTTCCATGACCTTTTACCTACTGAAATTGTGAATCCATCTGTGGCATGGGATTTTAGGAATTCTGTCTTTACTTAATTATGACTCTTCAGCCCTAGAAGGCTGTGATGTGGTGTAATTCCATCAAGAATACAGGAAAGCCAGAAGTGAGTTTCTTTGTTCAAGGAATTCAAAGCAAGGTAGGAGGGTGGTGAGCTTCTGTCCAACTTGGGCAAAAGTTAAAACATCCTTGAATTGAATTTGAAGCCATTAACAGTTCAAGACTTGTTGCTCTGGACTCTATAAAGAGGTGATGAACTTTCAGGGAGGGCCTGGTGTTAGACCCTGTAGCTAGATAGATTAATCATAGATACTATCCACAGCATGGTTTATTCTCTTGTTACCCAAAGTGTGGTCCATGGACCAGCAGCGTTAGCATCAAGAAACTTACTAGAAATCTTAGGTGCCACTCCAGGCTTATGGAATTAGAATCTTCATTTAATAAGACCTAAGGTGATGTACATGCAGTCATACAGATTAAGAATATAGGCTTTGGGAATTTCCCTGGTGGTTCAGTGGTTAAAATTCCGCCTCCCAATGCAGAGAACGTGGTCCCTGGTTGGAGGACTAAGTTTCTACATGCTGCAGGCCAACTAAGCCCACGAGGCAACTACTGAGCCTGTGCTATAAAGCCCAGAGCAGACAAAAAAAAAAAAAGAGAAGAGTATGGGATTTGGAATCAGATGTATCTGGCTTTAAATCTCAGCTTAGCCATTTAACTACCAAACCTCTTGAACCTGCTTCATGTATAAAACCAATCAGTGGCCCTAGACTTTGGTTTCACCTTAAGAACTGGAGAGCTTTCCAAAACCACCATGGCCTGGGCATACTGCAGACCAACTACATCAACATCTATCCCAGGCAGGCTCCTGACGTCAGAATTTAAAGGCCTCCAGGGGATTCCACGACTGAAGCGACTTAGCAGCAGCAGCAGGGGATTCCAACGTGTAACCAAGATGGACAGCCACTGATGACTTTGAAGGACAAGGGTGTGGCCATTGGAACCAATCTTCATAATGTATTCCAATTCTACTATTTCACATACGAGGACTTAAGTTTCCCTAAGCTTGAGCTCCTCCATCTATGAAATGGCACGACATGTTAGAAACTCTAAGGGCTCTGGGCATTGAAGGAGTTGACACATGTGGCCACGATGCACAGTGCTCAATGAGTATTTGTTGTTTTTTATGGAAATGGCAACCCACTCCACTGTTCTTGCCTAGAGAATCCCAGGGACGGGGGAGCCTGGTGGGCTGCCGTCTCTGGGGTTGCACAGAGTCGGACACGACTGAAGTGACTTACCTTACCTTACCTTATGCAAGTCCCAGCTTCCTTTGCAGAAAGAACCTAGGAAGCAACACTTGGTTTGCAGTTATCACATGAACGCCAGTCTGTGGTCATGATGGTGGTGCTTTCCCCACCAAGGCTGACTTCCAACAACTTGGCCTTCAAGAGGTTAATGGGTGTTGCCTTTGCTGTTGTAAAAACATAAGAACCTATTGTTTTTCTTACATTGGAGAATGAGGCAAAAGTGGCTGGCAAGGAGCTTTCGCAGAATGGGTGAGAGTGAGGTTTACATAAAATGCTCCCAACTGTGGGGTCGGGGTGGGGTAGGCGCAAGGGCAAGGCAGATCATGCAATGCTTGGTGTCCTGCTTCCCAGAGCTCTGCAGATGGGAAAGCAAGGCCTGGGGAGCTGAGACTTACACACAGTCACGTGCAATTTAAGGCCATGAGCAGAAGATGTAAAGTGACCCCCGGTCAGATGGAGAGGAAATAGCCTAGTTGTGAAAAAGGAATTGAACGAAAGGGAAAATAAAGACATTAATACGGCTTTGAACCAAAGAGCTTTTAAAATACTTGTGGCTCTAACCTGCTCAGGAGGTAGATAAGCATGTTCCCTTTAGTTTGTCCTCAAATTCAACCTCTCATAAGAGGTTAAGAAACACACCCAAGGCTGGAACTGACACTCAGACCTCCCGACTTCCTGGCTTTGGAGCTGGGAGTTCAGCCTCCAACTCCCTTGTCTATCAGGAAAAACATCTGGGTTATAACGCTTGAGGATGGGATATCGAGGGGAAGTGGTGGAAGTTTGGTTCTTTAAGGAACTTTGAGCGAGACTGCAGAAGACCCAGCCAGGCGCCCCGCCCATGGCCTGAGTCACAGGCGCAAATGTTTCTGTGCTTCTTCTATCCTGGATGCTTCCCTTGTATGACCTTCAGGGAACTCTATTTGTCTGAGACGTCGGATGGGAAGAAAAATGGAGATTTCAAAATGTGTGAATACAGACTGGTCCTGAGGTGCTGTCGCAGGTAACAAAGCCTCTCCTTTACACATTTACCTGTCCGTGATCCCATGAGGCTCCCCTACTGCACTGGCAGTTGCCTACTTAAAACAGAGAGAGCGAGCGAGGGAATAGGCAGGACCACAAGGAGAAAAAGCAAGGGGAAGTCATCTTTAAAGGCCAGAAGGTTATAGAAAACATAATAAAATACAACTGTTTCCTTTAAAATTTTTAATGGGCAGGAAATGGTATAGAATAACTGCCAAGTCACATAAATTAACGTTTTGGTTAATGTTTGTGATCCTGGAAAGAGCCCTCTATCGGTTGATGCAAACGGCGGGAGAGTTCACTGCCCGCTGCCTGGGCGCGTGCCTGGGTGTGGGGCCACGGACCCATCTTCACATGGTCCAGAAAAAGAGGCGGCTGCCGTGCCTGGCGGGCTTCAGATCGCCTTCCACCTCAGGGTTGGGCTCTGGCCTTGCTCTTGAGTGATAGGGATTCTCTGGTAAAGGCCGGTCTGTTTTCACTTTGGTGACCTGCGGAGGGAAGAAGAGGAAAAGGGAAGCTGAGAGTCAGGTGTAGGAGCTGTGGCCACAAACACACCTACCGGTCTCCTCTCTGCCCCTGCCTCCTCATCTCTGAAGCCCTAGCACATCACACTCCACCCTGAATACACACTGAAGAACGCCTACTCTGTGCCACTCCGTATGGAAGAAGTTAGGATACAGAAGGGAACAAGATTCACATAGTCCTCGCTGCGGGAGCCAGACAGGAGGCCATACCCGAGGGCTTCCCAGGCAAGTCACGGGGGTGGGGGGCGGGAGAAACAGGACCTCCACCCACCCGCTGTCCTCCAGGGGCCCCAACTATTTCTGAAGGGGGAGTATTTAGCTCCATCTTGAAGGATGAATAGGAACCAATCAGGAAGGCAGAGAAGAAAAGACCTTTCAAGTAAACCAAGAGTACACAGATAGGGAGGGAGGCACGCCCTTAAACAGCCAAAGGACAGGCTGTGCGCCTGGTCCTATCGTTGAAGACATTATTCCAGTTCATGCTGACACTCCTCAGAGTCAACCTGCAGCTTCAGTGGGGCCACCAGGCCAACAGTGGAAGCACCGGGACTTGAAGCCAGCTCTGCCTGCTCCAGAGTCTGTGCTTTTTACATGTTGAGAGATGCTGGGAGGCAGGAGCCAGATGATGAAGGGCGGTGAAAAATATGCAAAGACGTTTGAATTTTAATCCAGTGGCAACAGATGTTACTGGAGCAAGGAAGTACTTAATCACATCTGTAGGCCAGGACAGAGTGTGCAAAAGCTAGACTGGGGGTGCTGAGCCAACGGGCCAGGTGAGGGTAGAGCACAGAACTGGGGTTCAAGGGGAGAGGAAGATGGAATTTTACACCCGCATTAGCCCACAGAAGTCTCCATCAGACACCCAGCAGAAACTGTTCTCACTATAAAGATGAGGAAATGGGCCCAGAGAAGCAGAAAGACGGAAGGCCACAGTTATTAACGGTCTTGTTATCTAGTGGTCTCCTAAGCCGCCCCATGTGATACAACCAGATCAATCTTCCCAGATGTACAAATTCAAACACCATTTATTGTGAACAGAGCTTTCATGGACACAGTCTCACAATTCTTATTATAATCACCCTCCGAGGTATAATTATCTCCAGTCCACAGAAGAGGAGCAGAGATGCTGGCATGTCTAAGATCAGTACACTGTAAATGTCAGAGCTGGAGCTAGAACTCCAGTCTTCTGACTACAAGTCCAGAATAGTTTTTCATTTGCTTTTAAAACAGTTTTCTCATCTCTCCGCTATAATTAGAGATCACTAATGGTTCCTTGTTGCTTGACAGAGTATTCCAAATGCCTCCAGCTGGCATTTGAAGCTCCTTTAAGGAATTCAAGATGTCTGTGAAATAAATCTAGAGAAAATAAAAGGGCCCCTTTAAAGGACAAATTACTGTGGAAGGGACAATGAAACAACTTCCTCTTCTGCACCAGACTCAAAACAAAAGGAGCAGAAGCATGTGGTCAAACTAATTACTAGGTAAATGACCTTGGGGATCTGACTGAACTTTCAATTTCCCATCTGTAAACGGGGCCAACAGTAGCTCCCAGGGTTATTAGAATAACACACGTGAAGCGCCTAATGTATGGAGCAGATGCTTCATTAGTTATTTTCAAAATTAACATTATCAGGGCAAAGGAATTACGGGAGAGAGAGCGCAATCCTACCTAGGAAAGCCAGAAACTTCACAGAGACCCGACACCTGAGCTGCGACTGGACGAGGAATTCACCAGGTGCACCAGGTGCAGGCCAGGGGCCAGGACGCACGAGTGAGCGATGCTGAGTACAGACTCTGTCGGCCAGTTACGACCCTTCTTAGAGACTGAACTCAAGTATAACCAAAGCTGGTAATCTTCTTATGAAATACACTTCTGGAAAGAGTTCAGTAACAATACCTTTTTCTTTGCAAGGTTTTTTAAAAGGGTTAATACAAAGATTCAGGAATAAATATACTTTCTTAACAGCATGATTTGTAAATTCTCCTTTCATGAGACAGAAATAAGAAAAGGCAGTTTTCTTTATTAGAGGTAAAAGTTCTACCACTTTCCAACTTAGAATTATCAACTATTCAAAATAACTTGGTAGACTTCCCTGGTGGGCCAGTGTATAAGACTCTGAGCTCCCAATGCAGGGGGCCCAGGTCCAATCCCTGGTCAGGGAACTAGATCCTGTGTGCCGTAACTAACAGATCTTGTGTAATGCAAAGAAGATGGAAGATCCCGTGTGCCACATTACTAAGACCCAGCGTAACCAAAATAAATAAATACTAAATAAAAATAATTATTTCTTAAAAAAGTAAATAAAAATAATTTGCTCACTTTGGATCAGAATATATACACTACTATATATAAAACAGATAACCAACAAGGACCTATTGTATAGCACAGGGAATTATACTCAGTATACAATAAGAGCATCTAATGATGAGAATATGTTTTAAAAAAGAATATATATACATATTAATATACATGTATAACTGAATCACTTTACTGTACACCTGAAACTAACACAGCACTGTAAATCAACTATATTTCAATAAAAATTTTTCAAAAGTAAAAGTAAATAAGTTGTTCACTGCAGCAAAAGAAGGTATCTGAAGGAAATATTTGCCAGATACCAAATAAAATTGCTAAATCATTCCTCTACTTCTGGCAACAAGCTTAAGACCCAACTATCACCCACAGATGCCACACACAAAGGGAAGGGAACATGAATAATTATGGGCCTATGGGTCAACATCATGCTGGGGCTTCACATAACCTCCTTAGCTTAATCCCCACAGAAAAACAGGGACTAATACTGGTCCCATCTTATAACTGTGGTAGGAGAGGAGAGGGTTAGCAATTTGCTCAAGATCCCAGAGCAATGAAGTCATGAAACTAAGATTCAAACCTACTTTCAGATTCCTTTCAAACCAGTCTTTCTCGCCACGCCTTGCTACCTATGCTTCCCAGAAGGAATGGAGGAGACGATGCTTAAGAAGCAGGGACAGTTCAGATCACAAAGGGCCATGCGTCTCAGGATACAGAGGGGATGCTCAGTTTTATGAGCAAATAAGAAGCCCCTTTGAAAAGTTTTTTTTTTTTGTTTAATGGATAGTCATATTTATTTTCCACACAGATCATGCCTATAGTCATCCACCCTACCCTCCCAGAAGCTCATGTAGCCCAGTTAAGAACGCCTGTCCAGGAAGTGAGGACAGTGTGAGGTTTTAAAATAATATTCCAGGAGATGCTGATCTAGAGGAATTGAGGACTGGATAAAGGAAGACAGAGGGCTAAGTGAAGAAGAGAGATGTTCAGGTTTCTTCTAGCTCTGAGGTTTCAATAGATGGTGGTATCACAGCTGAGACAGGAAATAAAGGAGAAAGTAGGAAAACATGCTTTTAAAACTACAGGTATTACTTAAAAAAAAAAAAAATCTCAGGTATGCTCCTGAAAAATCAGGCATAACCTCAAACCCATTTCCCCATAATAACCTCAATGTTTTCAACTGACCGAGCCCCTTAAACATTTTATCCTCATCTACTCCCTACTGTTCTTCAGTTAGCTACTAATAATTAACCAACAAGAAACCTGCTCATGCTGGAAGATCTATGTAAAGGCGCATTTCTACTAAGTAAACCCTGGGCTGTGGATAATCACTCCCTAGCTGAGCTGTCTGGTCAGTTTGGATCTGTCACATCAGACCTGAACTCACAAAAGACCCTTTCTGGACCTCCTCCTGCCTTTCCCCACCCTCAGGGAGAGAAAGACCAGCAGGAAATCATGTTACCTTTGACAGGTCCCCCAGGTCCGGCCGCACCCAGCCCAGTTTGTCCAGCACACACTCGTCAAACTGCGCCTGCTGTTTGCGACAGCGACGAAATAGCTGCAGGCTGGAGTAATCGATGCAGGTCCAGTATTCCGTAAAAGGCTCCGCACAGTGCCGCTTTATCTGCCTGGAAAAGAGGGCTTGGTTAGGAGTGTGCGTCTGTGTGTGTGTGCATGTGTGCATGCACGCGCGCACTCAGTCACGTCTGACTCTTTGCGACTTCATGGACTGTAGCCTGCCAGGCTCCTCTGTCCATTGGAATTTTCTAGGCAAGAATACTGGAGAGGGTTGCCATTTCCTACTCCTGACCCAGGGATCGAACCGGCATCTCCTGGGTCTCCTGTACTGACAGGCATTTTCTTTTCCACTGCGCCAGCTGGGAAGCCCTTGGTTAGGGGAAGCTCTTTGCAGAACCATGAAAAACAAAAAAGTGGGGAAAAATTTGATACAGACCTCAAACACACAGCCTTGCTTTCTGAAAGGTATGAGAGTACTCTTACCTCACTTGCAAGGCAACCTGGAGATCCTCAGGTTGAGGATCAATATGTAAAAAAAAGATCTGAGGCACACGACCTAATTTCTTTATACAGCAAAAATAAATGAAAAGAAATTCCAAAAGACTGTCACCTGGGACTTCCCTGTACTCTAGTGGCTAAGAGTCCATGCTCCCAATGCAGAGGGCCTGGATTCAGAACTAGATCCAATGTGTTGCAACAAAGACCCGACACAGCTAAATACATTAATAAATACATATTTTTAAAACAAAAAAGGTCTAAGGTGTATATATTTTCCTCAGATAACTCACTTGGGACCTATTTATTCCCCTTAGATCCAATTCTAAAGTTTCCCAGCTTTGAAATTTTAGAAGAGAGGGAGGCATACTCAGAGATGTGGTGCTGACAGAAGTCAGAGGCGACAGAAAATGACAAAGGAGGAGACGGAATTATAAAAAGCAAATTCACAAATTGACAAGGATCTTCTGATCTTGGGGGCCAATCAGTGTAGAGGCAGACCACTCTCCACACCTCCAAAGCTCAAGGACTTCATTCTATTTGTGCACTGAACAAAAAGAGAGATTAATTCTTGTCATTAATAAGAAAGTTAAACTATATTTGCTCTCTTAAGAAGCAACATAAAATATAATTCATTTTGGGGTCACCAAAAGTGGTTGAAGGAAAAGTAACTTGTGTATGAAAGGGATAAGCCTTCATTATTTTGCAAAATTCCCCTTCTCTTACCATTCAACCTTGCTAGTAATCAAATAAATGCGAATTCAGGCAAGAATAAAATACTGTTATTTTATGTAAAAGGCTATCTGAGGCAGTGGAAGAAGCGTAGAGTGCCTCCTTCCCCTGTTGGAATAATAATGAAGAACTTACTTGTCATTTTCCAAGAACCTAGCTACAATGAACACAGGAATCATATTTAACATAAGAACTTCAGAGGTGGTTGAAGAAAATACAAAAGAAAAACTGGCTTTTCATTCCTGCTCAGTCCCGCTCCTGTAAGGCAACCAATGGATATCAGTTTCTTACACCCTTCCAGGGTGTAACTGACACCCTTCCAGGTATTTTGAGAATAACCTTTGGAGGGGTGACAGGAGGTACAAGAGGAAGGAAGAAGGAATGTCAAAGCCTAGGGAGCTTTTCGGAGTTATCTCTAGTCTCACTAACCTAGACTTCTACGGTACGGGGGCAGGAGGAGAAGGGGACGACAGAGGATGAGATGGCTGGATGGCATCACTGACTCGATGGACATGAGTCTGAGTGAACTCCGGGAGTTGGTGATGGACAGGGAGGCCTGGCGTGCTGCGATTCATGGGGTCGCAAAGAGTCGGACACGACTGAGTGACTGAACTGAACTGAACTGAACCTTGACTAAAGAAACTAGGAACTAAAGAGCCTCTTGATGAAGGTGACAGAGGAGAATGAAAAAGCTGGCTTAAAAGTCAACATTCAAAAAATGAAGATCATGGCATCTGATCCCATCACTTCATGGCAAATAGATGGGGAAACAATGGAAACAGTGACAGACTATTTACTTGGGCTCCAAAATCACTGTGGACAGTGACTGCAGCTAGGAAATTAAAGGAGCTGCTTGCTCCTTGGAAGAAAAGTAATGACAAACCTAGACAGCATATTAAAAAGCAGAGACATTTCTTTGCCTACAAAGGTCCGCAGAGTCAAAGCTATGGTTTTTCCAGTAGTCATGTATGGATGTCAGAGCTGGACAATAAAAAAGGCTGAGTGCCGAAGAATTGATGCCTTCGAACTGTGGTGCTGGAGAAGACTCTTGAGAGTCCCTTGGACAGCAAGATCAAACCAGTCAATCCTAGAGGAAATCAATCCTGAATATTCATTGGAAGGACTGATGCTGAAGCTGAAGCTCCAATACTCTGGCCACTTTATGCTAAGAGCCGACTCACTGGAAAAGACCCTGATGGTAGGAAAGACTGAAGGCAGGAGGAGAAGGGGACACCAGAGGATGAGATGGTTGGATGGCATCACTGAATAATGGACATGAGTTTGAGCAAGCTCTGGGAGATGGTGATGGACAGAGAAGCCTGGCATGTTGCATGCAGTCCACGGGGTTGCAAAGAGTCGGACACAACTGAGCGACTGCACAAAACCTTGACTTGAGAATCATGCTTGGTAGTGAGCTAGCATGACCAGTTGGAACTTTGCACTCCTCCAATATGCTGTGGCAGAAGAAGGGTGCAAACCATTACTCTGGCACTGAGGCTGTGATCTGGACTCTGCTACCCTGGCACCTGCATGAACAAACAATTATCTACTAGTTCATACAGCAGGAGACTTCAGCATCCTGGAAGCTTGTGAAATCCAAACACTTCTCACTTATACATACTTTCTTTGAGTCAAAGGAAAAATGCTTTGCCAAAGTTCTTAGAAAATAAAAAGCTTTCAAATGAATACATATTCTACCTTATTAGCAATCAAATGAATACAAATTCAAGCAGGAATAAAATACCATTTTGTACCTATCAATGTTTAAGTCAAATGCAATGCTGGTGACGCATATCAGGATACAGTGCTGAGTACAGCATAAACTGACCCAACTTCAAAAGACAGGGCAACTGTAATTCAAGAGCCATAAATCATGTTCAAAGCCTTTTAAAGAATAATCTCATTGCTGGGAAATGTATACTAATTTATTAATTAAAAAATGAAAATGATCTCTACACAAATATAACCACTGCAGATTTATCCAAAACAATCAAAAACAGAAATCAACAGTGATGTTTAGTAACAAGAATCATAAGGTACATTATGACTGGTTTATCTACCAGTGGAATATTAGACAGCCATTAAAAATGCCCTTATGGCAGAAAGTGAAGAGGAACTAAAAAGCCTCTTGATAAACGTGAAAGAGGAGAGTGAAAAAGTTGGCGAAAACGAAGATCATGGCATCCAGTCCCATCACTTCATGGGAAATAGATGGGGAAACAGTGGAAACAATGTCAGACTTTATTTTTTTGGGCTCCAGAATCACTGCAGATGGTGACTGCAGCCATGAAATTAAAAGACGCTTACTCCTTGGAAGGAAAGTTATGACCAACCTAGATAGCATATTCAAAAGCAGAGACATTACTTTGCCAACAAAGGTCCATCTAGTCAAGGCTACGGTTTTTCCAGTGGTCATGTATGGATGTGACAGTTGGACTGTGAAGAAGGCTGAGCACCCAAGAATTGATGCTTTTGAACTGTGGTGTTG
>NW_011494879.1:258027-278790 GCF_000754665.1 Bison bison bison | reverse complement strand
AAGGCTGAGCACCCAAGAATTGATGCTTTTGAACTGTGGTGTTGGAGAAGACTCTTGAGAGTCCCTTGGACTGCAAGGAGATCCAACCAGTCCATTCTGAAGGAGATTAGCCCTGGGATTTCTTTGGAAGAAATGATGCTAAAGCTGAAACTCCAGTACTTTGGCCACCTCATGCGAAGAGCTGACTCATTGGAAAAGATTCTGATGCTGGGAGGGACTGGGGGCAGGAGGAGAAGGGGACGACAGAGGATGAGATGGCTGGATGGCATCACTGACTCAATGGATGTGAGTCTGAGTGAACTCCGGGAGTTGGTGATGGACAGGGAGGCCTGGCGTGCTGCGATTCATGGGGTCGCAAAGAGTGGGACGCGACTGAACTGAACTGAACTGAAAAATTATGATCACAAAGAGGGAGCAACTTGAAAGAATGTTTCCAACAGTTTCAAGAGAAAAATGAGTATTTCAAATGAATACACACACTATGACTTTTAAGTACAAAGTATCTCTGCTTGCGGACAAAGACAGCAAAAGCAAGAAAGAAGGAAAACAGCTATTGTGTGAATAGCTCTTACGTCACTGTAGGGGACATCTGTTCATTTGTCTAGTCAGCAGTTATTCCCCATTCTTTTGGAACATCCTTCAGATTCTCCTTTGGGGAACAACCACTCCCTATGGCTTGGCAATGTGATTCAGATGAGTCTAAGTCTACTCCCCACTTATGGCAAGGCTTGACCAGTCACAGTATTTTATCTCTCAAAACCTAACTAATTCAGAGACACATACATGAAGTCGACCAGCCAGGACAATGAGACTCAGTTCCAGGAACCTCAGCTCATGCTACTGGGGGGCACTCCATCTGGGTCTGCTAAGTAAGGAGCCTAGAAGCTTCGAGTGGCTAGAGGCCATTTCTGCTACAGCAAGGAAAGTCTCTTTGAAAATGAGTTTGATAGAGAAAAGCAGAACTAAGAAACTGAGGGGAGAAGAGGTGAAGCAAAAAGACACCAAGTAGTTATGAAATTATTTAAGCCCTTGGATCCAGCCCTGCCTGATGCCAATCCCATTTTTGGACTTTACACTTACATGAGTCAATTCCTTATGAATTCAGTTTCTGTCCCCTTGAGTTTTGACTAATATGGTTATTAAAACATTTTCCTACAATTACAATTTGGACTTTTTCTACTTACAGTACTTAGTGGCCTATCTAAACATTTGACTCTAAACACACCTTCCTTTCCATCATAACTGTGTGTCCTACAGTAATGATGATGATAACAAACTAGTGAATGCCTGACAGCTAGCAAGCACTGTTCTTAGTTGCTTTTATGTGCCTTTTCAAATTTCTCACAACAATCTTATATAACAGGTATTACTCTATTTTGGAAATTGTAATTCACAGAGATTAAAGAACATGCCAGTATTCACAATAGACAAGACATGGAAAACAACCTAAACGCCCATCAATAACTGAACAGATAAAGAAGATGTGGGAGGGTGGGTGTACACAATGGACTCCTGCACGCTAAGTGGCGTCAGTCGTGTCCACCTCTTTGCGACACCGTGGACTGCAGCCCATCAGGCTCCTCTGTCCATGGGAGTCTCCAAGCAAGAATACTGGAGTGGGTTGCCATGCCCTCCTGCAGGGGAGCTTCCTGACCCAGGGATTGAACCTGCATCCCTTACATCTCCTGCATTGGCAGGTGGGTTCTTTACCACTAGTGCTACCTGGGAACCCTGTACAATGGAATCCTACTCAGCCATAAAACAGAATGAAATAATGCCATTTACAATAACACAGACAGACCTAGAGATTAACCTAAGTGACGTCAGACAGAGACAACTACAGTATGATATCACTTATCTGCAGGATCTAAAATACAGCACAAACACACACATCTATGAAACAGACTCACAGATACAGAAATGCAAATTATTATATGTGGGATGGATTAAAAAAAACAAGATATTACTGTATAGCACAGGGAACTAGAGTCAATATTCTGTGATAAGCTATAATGGAAAAGAATATTAAAAAAAAAGAACACACATATATATAAATGAATCACTCTTGTCGTACAGCAGAAATCAGTAACATTGTATAATGCCACATTAACAGTATAAATCAACTCAACTTCAAAAAAAATTAAAAAAGAAAAAGAACATGCAAAATAATAAAAACACATAACAATTGTGAGCTTTATAGTGGTCTATCTGATTGCAAAGCCTTCCATTTCCTACCAGAATTAGTAAAATTATCCTTCCACTTAATTTAGCTGGACATTCACCAAGAAGATAACACACACCTTGATGATTCAGCCCACCCGCACTTAGGTGAAAAGATCCTACCTGAAGAACTCCAGGGCACACTGGTTGACAAGCTTGCCTTCCTCTAAACATCGACGGGGGTCCTTCTCTTCCCACCGGCATAGCATGAACTCCTTGTTGGGCTTGTCGCACTGAGCTCCGTAGTGATGGGCCGCAGCTTTCAGCACAGACGAACTGACTTTCACCTGGGGAGAGGGACGGGGGAGAAGGATCACAGATTCGTAACCAGAACACTAGGTCCTCAACCTCTCCTTGAGATCATCAAGACAGAGGGAACAGGAAGGTACTCTTGTTCTGACTTGGCCCAGAAAACACACCTGTGTAATAATCTCATCAGGCTGATATCACCAACTCCCACTTTAGACATAAGGGAACGGCAACCCCAAGAGAATCCTTAGATCTTTGTGAGACAGAAAGCGGAACTCTGAAGGGAGATGGAGGCTTCGGGGATGTAAGGGGAGGAACCAACCCTGAGGAGCATGGATGAGTCTCCTTTCCAGGAATAACAGTGGAAAGATATGTAAAATTTCCAGAAGACGACAGAATCACAGAAGATTAGAGACCAGAAGGGACCAATGAGAGCTGATAGTCCAGCAAGTTATTATTAAGAATAAAGTACTACATTTGTGAACTTTGTGAAGTTCAGAGTGTATTCAAGGCAGCCATCCCTACAACTACGCCAGTCGCACTCACTCGCAGCCCAGCAGTTTCTCGAGAAGCACAGAGTAGCCAGCCAGCTCACCATACTGCCCAGAGCCTGGCTAGCAGCTGCTGCAGCAGGGGTCCCGCTGGCCTCTTTTCCGGTACCAGTACCGCGGCAGTTTTAATTACTGTTTGTTGTCTGGGAAGACCATCTTCCTCAGCAGCCCTCCTTTTCAAAACTGGTCCAGCTGTTCTTACAGATGAGCACCCCTCCCCCGATAGTTTGCATTGCAGTCGTGCTAAGTCTAGTTATATATCAAATTAGAATGGAAAGGGCACTTTTACAATACTGGGTCTCTGCTCACATTTTATCTCCCCAGGGAGTCTCTCCCTGATCATCTTAGATAAGCTAGCACCTGTGGTCACTCGATCTGTGACCACTGGAACGTAAGCTCCAAGAGGGCAGGGGTTTTGTTTTCAACAGAAGTCCACTACTGTAGAGATGCCCATTCTCCCTAAATTCTAATTAAGGTGATATTTACCACGGTCCACCAAGCACCCAAAACAGTGCTGAGCACAAGGAGCTGTCACGAATGAGAACAAGACAGGGTAAAACAAGGCATTAAATACTTGGCTTGTGATGGCAGCTGGGGAACAAGAGCAGAAAGAGAAATTGGGGAAGGGGGGCAGATTTTTCTAGCCGTGGGAAGGAAACCCCTGACACAGAGGCCTGGAGAGGATGGGGTGGAGAGACTGGGTTTGTGTGGCTGAAGGAGGAAGTATGGACCAGGAGTGGGGAGATGAGGCTGGTGCAGCCAAGGGGCTGGTCGTGTAGAGGGTGCTCTCTGGGGGCACCGGTGGCTTTTATACCTGGTGCATAGCACTCACTCCAGACAGGCAGCAAGGGATGTAACAGTTACAGGAGAGGTTAAGACTATCTGGGCGATGCCTTCTCATCCAGGACATAGTTATCAGTATGTCTCTCCAGTTAGCTTATTCTCACTTCCCTCGGTTAAAATTAGTTTCCCATACAGGAATCTTGCATGTTTCTTATTTATTTCTTAATGTTCTCATATTTTGGATACTCTCTAGATAGGTTATATTTCCCTTACATTTTCAAGTTAGTTATTGCTAGTCTGTACACTGCATCTTCTCTACAGCCATACTTCACTAACTCTCATCAGTTCTGATAGGCAACTCCAGAAGATTAACAGAAAAGCTTCCATGTACAAGTAAAAACTGCCTCCCTTCCTCTCTGATGTGCTTAGTCGCTCAGTTGTGTCCGACTCTGCGACCCCAGGGACTGTAGCCCACCAGGCTCCTCTGTCCATGGGGATTCTCCAGGTAAGAATACTGGAGTGGGTTGCCATGCCCTCCTCCAGGGGATCTTCCTGTCCTGGGGACTGAATTCAGGTCTCCCACATTGTAGGCAGACTCTTTACCATCTGAGCCCCCAGGGAAGCCCTCCTCTCTGATAGTTACTTCTTTACCTTCTTCTCCTTTCCTCTCTTAATGCTCTGACCAGAAGTTCCAGGATGACACAGAGAAACAGCAATGATGGCAGGCTTCCCTGCTTTGTTCCCAACTTTAAAGTAGTTTGGCATGATAAGGGCTGTTGGTGTCTGGGATATACTTGCCTACACGTTCCTCATTAGGGAAGTTTCTTTCTAATCATAACTGGCTTTGTTTCACTGCTGATTCCTCCACCAGGAAAGACTGAAATTTTCAGGTTTATTTTTCATTAATCTATAAATGTCATGAAGAGCATTAACAGATTTTCTAAAACCGATCCAGTGTACTCGAGTAAAATCTAGTCTGTCCTCGTGCATTATGCTTAAGATACCACTGGATTTGATTTGTAAATATCAAGAATTTTTGCATGAGAATAATTTTATATTATTTATAATAATAAAATTTTTATTATTTCATTTTTTACAAACTTCACATAGCCTTAGGTTAAGTTATTATTATTTTTAATAAGACCAAAGGCAAGAAAAGATGAAAAGATAATTCATCTAAACACTATAGGAAGAGAATAAAGTTATGGCTGTGACTACTATTACATGGGCTTTCCTGGTGGCTCAGATGGTAAAGACTCCGCCTGCAATGCAAAAGACCTGGGTTTGATCCCTGGGTTGGGACGATCCCCTGAAGAAGGGAATGGCTACCCACTCCAGTATTCTTGCCTGGAGAATTCCATGAACAGAAGAGTTTGGCAGGCTACAGTCTATGGGGTCCAAGAGTCAGACATGACTGAGCGAGCGACTAACATGACACTAATATTACAACTGTTAAAATTATCAAAGCAAAGGTGAATTTAGGATGGCAGTGAAATTTGCCATGACAATTCTAATAAGTTTCTTTACACATCTGTTAAAATTCTGCATTCCAGTTTTTGATAACAGTTTATTTCAGTTAGTTGAGTGGTACATGCTTGCTTGCTGTATTATCTATAGAGGGCTGGGAGACTAAAAATCAAGACAAACTATTTTTAAAGCCTAATATATTTTTTAAATTAAGTTAGCTGTATTGATTTCCTTGTTGAATGCCTTAGAACATCTTTAAATGGCTGATTTAATTACTCCGATGCTTCCACAGCTATCATGCCACCAAAAGTCTATGGCTTTCTTTGCCTTACTTCCTTGCCAATGTCTTACTCCAATCTAGGCATGCCCATGCTGTTGAGCACATAATAGAATACCCTGTTGCAGGGAAATCAAGGCTGAGAACTCACTGAACTTATTTCCTGAGGAAGAGGAGCCAAGTGCTCAAGATGGCACGGCACGTCAGTGGCAAGCAGAGAACTGGCAGGAGAGACTGTGACCTCCCGTTGCGCGGCTTGCCACTACATCGCGACCACGGATGTTGCCAACAGCCCTCACCTGCTTCTTCACTAAGACTGATTTGAGTTCCAGAAGAAACCACATCCTTGCACAGCTGTTTACCGTGAATACCCTCTCAGATCCATTCAGCTCCCTTTGTCTCAAAAGAACACAGAATTTCAACACCCTTCTTTATCTGTCCCCGTAACAGCCTCACTGCACACCAGGTTTATACAGTCTGCAGGTGTGGAAAGGGGGGCAGAAAAAGTCCCACAATCTACAAGCAACCTTCTAGTCCTATTCTCTCTTCCTTACACCCAATCAGCACCCTTTTTTTTATTGGAGTACTTAATTTATACTAGGCTTTGTATTTTGCTTAATTTACATAAAATGGAGGATGACAGTACTCAGCTGATGGAACTGTTGTGAGGCTTAAGTGAGTCAATACACATAAAAATATTATGAAGTGCCTAGCACATAGAAGTGCATCGTAAATAAGTTCAGTTCAGCTGCTTAGTCGTGTCCGACTCTTTGTGACCCCATGGACTGCAGCATGCCAGGCTTCCCTGTCCTTCACTAACTCCCAGAGCTTGATTAAACTCATGTCCATCTGAAGTTCGTGATGCTATGCAACCATTTAATCCTCTGTTGTCCCCTTTTCCTCCTGCCTTCAATCTTGCCTAGCATCAGGGTCTTTTCCAATGAGTCAGTTCTTCACATCAGGTGGCCGAAGTATTAGAGTTTCAGCTTCAGAATCAGTCCTTCCAATGAATTCTCAGGACTAATTTCTTTTAGGATTGACTAGCTGGATCTCCTTGCAGTCCAAGAGACTCTCAAGAGTCTTCTCTAGCATCACAGTTCAAAAGCATGAATTCTTTGGCACTCAGCTTTCTTTACGGTCCAACT
The DNA here is from genome assembly GCF_000754665.1 of Bison bison bison. Taxonomy (NCBI): domain Eukaryota; kingdom Metazoa; phylum Chordata; class Mammalia; order Artiodactyla; family Bovidae; genus Bison; species Bison bison. The sequence goes on along the minus strand of NW_011494879.1, from coordinate 272,098 downwards.
CTCACACCCATACATAACTACTGGAAAAACCATAGCTTTGACCAGATGGACCTCTGAAGGCAAAGTAATGTCTCTGCTTTTTAATATGCTGTCTAGGTTGATCACAGCTTTTCTTCCAAGGAGCAAGCATCTTTTAATTTCATGGCTGCAGTCACCATCTGCAGTGATTTTTGAAGCCCCAAAAAATAAAGTCTCTCACTGTTTCCCCATCTACTTGCCATGAAGTGATGGGACTGGATACCATGATCTTAGTTTTCTGAATGTTGCATTTTAAGCCAACTTTTTCATTCTCCTCTTTAACTTTCATCAAAAGGCTCTTTACTTCTTTGCTTTCTGCCATAAGGGTTGTGTCAGCTGCGTATCCGAGGTTATTGATATTTCTCCTGGCAATCTTGATTCCATCTTGTGTTTCATCCAGCCTGGCATTTCAAATGATGTACTCTGCATGTAAGCAGGATGACAATATACAGCCTTGACATACTCCTTTCCCAATTTGGAAACAGTTTGCTGTTCCATGTCCAGTTTTAACCGTTGCTTCTTGACCTGCATCCAGATTTCTCAGGAGACATCATAAATACTGGCCATTATTTTTATTCAAAATGGTCAATGTGTCCTAAGAGTTTCCTGCACAAAGCTTCTGACTAGTCTTCCAGAGGCATGTGTCATTAACTCCAAGGTCAATGAGGTCCAAAATAGGTTTAACTTGCTTCTCAAACCCACTGCTTCTGGCTACTTCAGTCCTATTGTCAGGGTGCAAATCTGACATTGATTCCTCAACCTTTCCTGCCTCTGCTAAGTCATTGCTAAGTCTGAGCAATCCTAGATAAATGTGTTCTTTCCTCTCTGTAAGCACAGTCACCAATCGTATTGGAGTCAATAATATCTTCCTCAGTTATTTCAACAGCCACCAAGACTGGTCCCCTTGCTCTTCTTATTCCTCTCTTTCAATCATTCTTCATAGAACTGCTGTCCTAAAAGACAATTCTTACGTTACTCTGCTATTAAATCTGCGACAAAACCCTTGAAGGAGTCACGCTTAACAGCAGACTAAAGCCTAAGTTTCTTACAAGGTATTCAAAGCTTTCTGGATCCCAACTATCCTTCTGCCTTCTCAACACACCAGACTTCAAAAAAGTACTGGCTGTTCTCTAGCACCCAGAACTCACTGTTCCCAGACCTGTCTTTTGGTCCCACCTGCTTACCTTTCAGATCCTGTCTCATTTAGAAAGCTCTTCTCTCCATATCTGCCTAGAAATACCATCCTGCAAGTGCCATTTATCCAAGTTTCACATTATGCCCAAGAAGTGCTTTCAGTTCCCTTCACTGCCTCAGAGGATTAGACAGCTGGAAGCACTTCATTTTACAAATAAAATAACTGTCTGCAAACAGGAAAACTGACTAATCAAGGTAACCAAATGGCTGCTGCTGCTGCTAAGTCACTTCAGTCGTGTCCGACTCTGTGTGATCCCACAGACAGCAGCCCACCAGGCTCCCCCGTCCCTGGGATTCTCCAGGCAAGAACATTGGAGTAGGTTGCCAAACCAAATGGCTAGGCCTAGAATTTAAATACAACTTCAAATCCTCTCTTCTTTATTTTTATTTTTGGCCCTGCCTTCCAGCAGGTGGAATCTCAGTTCCTCAACCAAGGATGGAACCCATGACCCTTGTAGTTGAAATACAGAGTTCTAACCACTGGAACCCCAGGAAGTCCCCTGCTCTCTTTTCTTAAATCATATTTGCCCTCGTCCATAGCATTTAATCATATTTTGTCCTGTATTGTAGTTATTCATGCAATTATCTGCTTCTCAATTCAACTGTGTGAACTCTAATGGCAAATTTATTCCAGAAATAGAATACACCCAAGAAGCAGAACCTCAGATGACTGTTGAACCAAATTAGAGTGCCAATGAAAAAAACAGCAACTCAAAGTCTTAATCCAGCTTCACAGCGGGGTAAGAAACAAACGGAGTGCTGGCAGAACCTACTCCCCACCTTTTGGTAAATGTCACTTTATTAAAAAGTCTCCAAACACAGCTAAAACTCTTTTCATTCAAGGAAAATAATAGTTTCCATTCTCACAGGCATATAGGATGAAATGAAGTACCTAGGTAAAATACTCAATACTGGACCTGTGATATAATTTTTGGCATGCAATTTTACATCTTCCTCTTTCTCCTCCAATGTAGCCTGATTATCCAGTCCTGCTCTAACACTTCCTTGCCTTAAAATCTTCCACAGTTCCACAGTTCCACAGTTCCCCATCCTCACCTATGGGATTCAAAGTCCAAATTGCTCAGTCTGCCCCTGTGAAAGTCGCAACCGAGCCCTACCTCAGCCTCAGGTACCTCTCCAGGCTCAGTCACTGTTGCTTTCCACCAAGAGTCACATCAAACAGCAAAACACAAAATTCTGCTAAGCCTTCTCGATCTTCTGAGCTTTTGCCTCTAATACGGTCATTTAAAAGTATGGCTTTAAAATTCACAACTGGGTTCATATTGTAGCTCTACAGTGTGAGGTGTGACCATGGGCAAATCACTTCTCTCAGGATTGTATCTATAACGTGGAGAGATCAATTACATCCTCACCTGGCTGGGAGGAGTCTATGAATTAATGTCTGTTGTTAGCATCCTGCCTGAGTCTAGTGTTTGCTATAATTAGTATTATCGGTCTTCACTTCTCACAGCTCTAACTTCTAACTACACTGTACTGTAACTGAACTGTTTCCCTATTAGATTATAAACTCCCTGATGTCAGGGTCTATCTCATTTTCCAGTGTATGTGCATATGGTAATTATTCAAATGACAGCTCTTGAGGAAATGAATGCTTTAAATGATCTTTTACCAAACACTTTCCCAGGCTGTTAGCAAATTCGCTCTCCAATACTATCTCCTTTTTCTCCGGCTTTCGAGCTCCATTCCAACGCACTCTGCAGCGACAAGGCTACTTTAAGGTGACTGTCTCTCTCCCTCGACTGTGAGCACCCGGGGCTGTACACTCACTTTGCAGAGACGTTTGAGTACTAAGTGACATGAAGTAAAAGGACCCTGGTTGGTGCTTAATAAGAAATACCACTATTATTCACGTAAAGGAGAAGCAGGTTGCTGCCGGGAAGCGGAGAGTTCTCGAGCTACTGAAAGATGGGTCTCCCCGAGCTGACGGGGGCACGTCCGAGGGTCAACCTGTGTACATGTTGAGGGCATTGGGTTGGGATGGGAGGTCCGGGGCCCAGGGTCCGCTGAGTGCAAGCCCGGCTGGGCCTAGGCCCGGGAAGCTGCAGCCCTGTGCCCCGCTTGCCTTCCTCCGGACAAGTCTCACCTCCTGCACTTTCAGATCCTCCAGAGAGGGCAGCTCCACTATCCCCGGCATGATGGCTGTAGCCGCGACCCCGAGGAGGTGCCCGCTGCCGCGTCTCCCCCGTCTCCTTGAACTCCCCTTCCGAACTCGGAGGCCACCTAGCGTCTGCGCAGGCGCGGCGGCGGCGGCACGCAGGCGCACTGCTTTGCCCAACCACAAGCCACGGAGCCTGCGCAAAGCCGGGAAGTTCCCAGTCCCTAGGGGCGGGGCTTCTTCTCGGCCACGCCCATCCCTCCTGGTTGTCATGGTGAGGCAGGATGCGCTGAGTCTCAGGTGTCCCAAAGACTGGAAGCTAGAGACAGGCGCCATGGAGTACACGGGGAGCCAATATATTGGGGAATTTGTAGATGGCAGGTAAGGGCTTCGTTTGATTCAGTACGTCCTTGAACATCCGTGACTGGAAAAAGACGACGGTCTTTTTGTCCCTGCAAAGGACTTTGTATCAGACGCGTTCTCAATTTTTTTCCCTTTTAAACTTCAGGACAACTCTTTTAGGTCGGAATGTTTATTCCCATTTTACAGTTAAGGTAAATGAGATCCAGAGAAGTGAAGTAACTTGTTCAAGGACGTATATTCTAATTAACAGCAGAGCTGAGATACATCCATTCCATGTATATATGTGTGTCTGCTATCTGCCAGTATTAGGTACAGGGATAAGAATATTAAAACTGTCAAGATCCTTGCTCTCATGCAGCTTATTGTCTAGTTAGCATATTGCCAACAAACAGAGAAGATAATTTCAGATGGTGGCTTTGCTTGAATCTTCCCTCCTCACAGCAACCCTATGAGATAGATACCCCCACTATACAGATGGAAAAAGTGAGGCACAAAGTAGTTGCATAACATGCCCAAAGTCACCTAGTTGGCACTTGACAGAGCAGAGATGAAAACTAGGTCTGCCTCCAGAGCCCACAATCTTTCTATTATAGAGTCTCGCTGCTGAGCCCCTGCAGAGGATGTGTCTAGTTGGAACAATCCTAGAAGGCTTCATGGAGGAGATAATATTTGAAATGGGCCCTGAAGGTTGAGTAGGATCTAGGTGGTTGGAGATGCAAGGTGAAGAATATTTTCAGGCAGAGGGAACAGCATGAGCAATAGCTCAGAGGGCTTATATATGAAGGAGAGAGCAAGCAGTTCAGTTTCACTGGAGTGTAGGATGTGCCTAGGGGAGAGTGGGAACCCAAGCTGGACAGGGTGGAGTCTGTGCTCTGGTGTAGAGAGATTTGAATACTCTGTACAATTCTGTGGGTGGGAGGAGACATGGATAGACCCTTGGTAGTGCTGGACATTAGGAAATCTAATTTATTTCATCTCTGTATCCCTCCTCCTGGTACATATGTCTGGTAGGCACTCAGTAAATGTTAGCCACATGAATGAATAAGAGAATGAATGGTTGACTGAATAATATTTGAGATATGGTCATCATGCCCTTGTTAAGGATTAACATCTTTATTATAAAGGAGCTCTTTTTGTTCTTTTAAATTTACTTTGAATTTAAAATGAAGGCTTATTACCTTTGGTGGGTTTTTTTTTTTGGCTATGCTGCATGGCTTGTGGGATCTTAGTTCCCCAACCAGAGATTGAACCTGGCCCTCAGCAGTGAGAGCGCAGAGTTCTAACCACTGGACTACTAGGAAATTCCAAGACTTTTTGCCTTCAATGAAAAAAGAAAAATGAAAGGGGAGGGGGAAGGGAGGGGGAGGAGTAAAGGAAGGATAGAAAGAGGGAGGGAGTGAGGGAGAGTGGAGGTAGGGAGAGCAGATCAGAGCCCATTGCCGTTGTCCCAGTAAAAGGCAGCAGGACCCTGGGCCAAGGCATAAGCAGTAGGGCTGCGAGAGAGAAAAAATGTAGAAGTTTGGGGATTTCATTGCCAGGACCTGGCAACTGATTGGCTCCTGGTCCCACTTAGAGACTGCTTTCAGTCCAGCCCAGAGCCCAGCTCCAGGCTTTGAGCCTGGAGATTGAGAACACTGAGGAGGATCTGCTTTGGGAGAGGAGAGGATGAGTTCTGTTTGGGGTGGGCTGGAGATGTCTGTAGGTGGTCTGAACAATAACATCTAAGTTACATTAAAAAAAAAATAATAGGGGAGATGTCAAATTTCAGAGATGCGTTTATATGGAGACTGTGTTTAGAAATAACAGATATAATCTCAAGCCAAGAGGTAGAGGGATGAAGATGTTCTCTCTCCTTCTATGTCTTGCAGCAAAATAAAAGCAAATTAGTTTTTAAGATCTTCTGCTATAGTTTCATAGCCGTTACTGCAGTAATTTTGCAGAAGTGTCTTTATCCCTATTTTACAGATGAGAAACCCAGGCTTAGAGAGGTAGAGGTCATACAAGACATAGAGAGGTGGAGCCAGGCCTGGACTCCAGGCCTGCCTGGCTCAGAAGCTGTGCTTAACCACAGTGCTGTCCTGTTTGGGGCCTGTGTATGGTGGCAAATTCTGTTACCCACTCAGTAAGTTCACTAGTTCTTCTGTTTCCTTCATTCTTTACTTAGTAGATATTCCCCAGCACCTATTTAAGAAGGAACATGTTTCTAGGAGCTGAGAATACCAAAGTCTTCCTTTAAAGTAGCTTGATTACATAGGAGAGATGAAATGTACAATTATGATACAAGGCAGAAAGTGCTAGGCATCCAACAGAAGTACAAACAAAACCAAAAATAAGTTTAGAGTTAGAAGAGATGAATTCCAGCCAGTGGGGAAAAACAGAGAAGGCATGAATGAAGGACTGAAAGCATGTTTCTTAAGCTCTCACTGTATATCAGGCCCTTTACTAGGAAAACTGTTATTAGTATCTGGGTTCATCTTGGGCATTAATCTCAGCCATCTCCCCTGTGAAGCAAGTGATCATCTGGTCCAGGCAGTAGGCTGCCCCTTGGTCCTATAGGGGCCTCTCTTCCCCTGCAGGGCACTGATCAAGCATTGTGCAGTTGTTTAGCTGAGTCCGTCACTAGACTGTGAGCCTTGTCAAGGACAAGGACTGCATCTACCTTGATTACTGTTGTGTCTGTAGTATTGCATCCAATAGAGTAGACTCAGCAAGGTGCCTGGCATTTAGCAGGTGTTCTATAAATATTTGTTGGAATAAAGGAAGGAAGGAAAGCAGAGGCTTAGGAAAGTCTCCAAGATGGTACATCTAGGATATGATGAAGTGAGACTAAATTCTTGTTTCCTCAGGTGCATACGTTTTCCCAGTTTCCTACTTGGGGTGCAGTGGGCAGGGGTGGGCTGGTTGTGGGGAATGGAGAAGACCCGGAATCAGCTCCCAGAAAGCCTGGTCCCTGTCTCTGCTTCACAGTGCTTGCTGTGTGGCTTTGAGCACATTGTTCCCCTCTCTGGGCCTCCAGAAGGGGACTTCCATGGGCAGCATGAACTCCGGGACGGCCCCTACTTGAGAGCGAGGGAGAACAAATAGACCAACTTTTGCATTCCCTTCAACACACAGCCCCTCTTACTTTTGAGTTCTAAGGGGAACCTTTTTGTTTCTGAACAGAATAGTGCAGGGACAGTTACATCGGGGGACCCTGAGGTGTTGGCTCTCCTGCACCCCTACCTCTGACCCTCCAGTTGCCATGAGGGTTCAGTGACTTCTTTTTGTCCTTACAGGATGGAGGGTGACGCCGAATACATCCTCCCAACTGAAACAAAATACATTGGGGAAATGAAGGACGGCATGTTTCATGGCCAAGGAACCTTGTACTTCCCCAATGGGAGCCGATTTGATGCGGTTTGGGAGAAAGGGTTGGTTGTAAAGGTAATCAGGTGGGGAGGGGAAAGCCTCAGACGGGAAGAGCCCCCAACAGGCACCCTGCCCTCTCCTCTGCTGCCCTCCTCTCCTGCCTCTTGATCTCCAGGGCTCTGGAACCTTCTCCCTACCTATCCAGAAGGCCCCTGGAGAAGCCATAATGAGTCTGAATCCTCTTATGCCACCAACTGTGTGACCTTGGGCCCATGACCTACCCTTTCTGAGACTCCTGTTTCTTATCTGTACACTGAGTACAGTAGTTGCATTAGTATGATATTGCTGCTGTAACAAATTACTGTCAACCCAGTGCCTTCAAACGACAGAAACTTCTTATCTTTTAGTTCTGGACATGAGAAGTCTAAAACAGGTCAGCAGTGCTGCATTCCTTCTGGAGGCTATGTGGGAGGATCCACTTCCTTGACTTTTCCAGCTCATGGAAGCTGCATGCATTCCTTGGCTCATGGCCATGCATCCCTCTGATCTTCACTTCCGTCATCACATCTCCTCTCCCTCTGCTTTTGTCATCGTCTCGTCTTCTTTCCCTCTGGCCCTCTTGCTTCCCTCTTAAGAGAACCCGTATGATTACACTGGACCGTATAGATAATCCAGGATAATCTCCCCACTCCAGGATCCTTAACTTAATCCCACCTGCAGAGTCTCTTTTGCCATGTAAGGTTAACATTCATAGGCTCAACAATTAGATGTGGACATCTTCGGGGGATTGCAAGTCTGCCGGCCACAAGAGTACGAAGCATCTCCTTAGGATGGTTATGAGAATAAATGAGGCAGTGTGTGTGAGTACTCTACTCAGTACCTGGCACACAGTAGGCACTCAGTAAGTCCTAACTCCACCATTACAATCAGATGACTTATCAGTCATCTAAGTCAAGAGTTCTTAGCCTGGGATTTGTGGGCCATCCTGATTTATATACAAAAGCTTCTGTGCATATGGAACTCAAATTTCCCGAGAGAAAGAATCTATAACTTTCATGGGTTTCATTATGGGTAGGTACAGGGGCTGGCTCATAACCTAAAAAAAGGTTAAGAAACACTCCTTGCTTTTCAGCTTGGAGAATCTAAGCCCCAGGAAAGGGATGTGACTTACCCAAGGTCACCCTGTGAATTAATAGTATTGGAATTTCCACCCATGTTTCCTGATGCCCAGGCCAATGCAATGTGTACATCCTGAGGCTTCCTTTAGCACTAAGGCAGCAAAAGACGAATGTACATGTTTGGACAAAGAGCTGTGACTGAGGGCCCTGACCTTTCCAGCCATGATAACAATAAAAGAATAACAGTAACATGTATTGAGTGTTTGTTATATGCCAGCCCGAGGCTAAATGCTCTTCATGAACTGTCTCACTGAATTTCATTGAATCAGTTCTATTAAACATACAGCATGATTTTCCAACTGAATGCGGGAGGAAACCGAGGGCCACCAAGGGTAGGTCATCTGCCCAAGGTCACACAGTGAGCCAGACACACAACTCAGGACTTACAATCATGCCTCCCAGTCACCACAGCTGTAGCAGCTGTGATAGTGATCACTTCAATGAAAACACTACCCCTTCCATTGAGTTCCATCCTTCTTGGCAAGTGGGCTGTGGCTTCCTCAGACCCACGTGTGTGCACCTCATCTTCCAGGGCACGTACACCTTCTCAGACGGCCTGCAGTATGACACTGAGAACTGGCATTACTGTGACAGCTACGATCGGAGGTTTTACACCGAGATCTGCTACGGCTTGAAGCCTGCAGGTACCCAAGCATCCTCACTTCCCTTCACACTCAGATGGAAAGGGAGATGAAAGATGGATCTAAAGAAGTGAGTTGGGTCCCTTTGAAGTAACCCACCCAAAGGAGAGGAGAGAGGAGCAGGACCGCAGGATTCGACCAAGGTCTAGAACCAGAAAGACCAGTCCTCAAATCTCAGATCCCCTGTACCAGCCAGGGACCAAGGGCAGGGCACTCACCTCTCTGAGCCTCAGTTTCTCCCCCTGCAATATGGGACAATAGCTTCATTTACCTTACAAGTCTTAGAAATAAGATCACACGTGTAAAGTGTTTACAGCAGTGTCTTGCATGCACAGTAGGTGCGTGGTACACCTCAGCTGCCGTTATTCATCAGATCAGCTGCAACACACATGGGGCATCCCTGATGGACCGTGTGCTCTGTGTATCGAGGGCTGGGTGAGGCTTTCTGTCATCTCTGTCACAATGAATCTCCAGATGACCCTGCCATGTCAGCTCCCTAGTCCCATGTCACAGAGGAAGAAGCTGAGGCCATGGAGTTCAAGCATGTTTTGAGTGGCAGAGCTCGCATGGGAGCCCATGTCTTCCTCTCTGAGGTCCCTACATCACATTGCCTCCCTGGAAAAATCAAGTTCCATCACAGAGGGGGACAATGGGGCCTAGAGTCTGTATCCAGAGAGTGGCAGCTTCAGGGGCTCCTCTGTGTTTCTGAGACTCGTGTGAGGTCAGCTGAACCTCAAGAGGCAAGATTTAGGCACAGCCCAGACAAATAATATGGGGAAGTGACCTGTAAACTGTAAAAAAAAAAAAAAAAAATCCTGACTTAGAGGTAGTATGGTGGCATTGACAGAGCAGAGAGCTGGAAGGTCGGGGTTGGAGTCCCCGCATTCCCCTCAATAGCTGGATGAGCCTAGGGAGCTCAACTCCCCAAGGACAGAAAGCACTTGGGGTTGGGGTCCAGATGCCCTGAGCGCAGACCCTGGCTTTGTGACCAGGTGAGCCGCCTCCTCTCGCTTGGCTTCCCTGACACCTCACCCTCCCACTTTCTTCCTATCCCATCTCCTTGCCAGCTCCCCCCCACCCCAATTATTAATTCTGGGGTTTACCACGGCTCTCTGGCTTAGGCCCTCTTCTGTTTTTGTTCTGTATCTTCTCTCTACAAGTTGATTCACATCTCAGCCTTCATTTGTTGTTGTTGTTCAGTCGCTCAGTCGTGTCCGACTCTTCGTGACCCCATGGACCATAGCACGCCAGGCCTCCCTGTCCCTCACTGTCTCCCTGAGTTTGCTCAGACTCGTGTCCACTGAGTTGGTGATGCCATCCAGCCATCCCATCCTCTGTTGTCCTCTTCTCCTTTTGCCTTCATTTAGTTGAAATCAAAATCCATGAGCCTCAGATTCCTGCATCCCGTTTCCCCAACACCTCCACAGGGTCATCTCTCAACTTGTCTGCACTGAGTTCATTACCCTGCCCACCAGCCCACTGACCCCCAGGGCTGCTGCCCTGGAGACCATCACTCCCACCCTACCCCAACCCCCACATAAGCCTCATCCTGACTCCTCCTTCCTCCGTAAGTGTGCAGTCCATTACCTGGTCCTGTGGATTCTGCCTCTAAATATATCCATTCATTTGTTTATTAAACAGATATTTACTGAGCATCTCCATGGGCCAAGCTGAGCTTCTTCAGCCTCTTTTGTTGTTATTGTTCAGTTGCTAAGTCGTGTCTGACTCTTTGCAACCCCATGGACTGCAAAGAGTTACATCAGGCTTCCCTGTCCACCACCAACTCCCAGAGTTTGCTCAAACTCATGTCCATTGAGCTGGTGATGCCACCCAAGCATCTCATCCTCTGTCGCCCCCTTCTCCTGCCCTCAATCTTTCCCAGCATCAAGGTCTTTTCCAGTGAGTCGGCTGTTCACATCAGGTGGTCATCCTATCCCTTCTGCACTATTCCAGACCCTCACCCTCTCCCCTTCTTTATCTGAACTCTTGAGATCCACACTGGACCCCCTCTGGGCCATTCTCCCCTCTGTGCTCACCTCCATCTCTGAAAACTGTGGATCTGACTGCCACCAGCCCCCCACCCCAACACAGCCCCTAGTGCCTCCTCACTACCGTGAAGGTGAGGCTCCACGCTAGTAAAACGACCAGTGTTCTCCAGCTCCCGTGAGGTCCCCAGCCTCACCCCTTGCTCGCTGCCCTTCCCGGATGTTCTCTCTGCTCCCTCACCATGCTTGCTCTCTGTTCCTCAAAGAGACCATGCTCTTTCCTGCCAGTCCCCCTCCTGCCTGGAATGCTCTAACCCTCTCACTTCACCTGGATAATTCCTTCCCATCCTTCAGGTCTGAGCTTAATGCCCCTTTCTTGGGGCTCTTCCTTGAATTCCCAGACCAGGTAAGGTGTCCCCATGACAAATCACTTAGCAGCCATGATCCCCTCCCCGAGCTCTGTCACAAGGGTCTGTCTTCCTGGGCTGGCTGTGAGCTCTTGGAGGGCAAAGGTTCTGTGTCCCCAGTGTCCGAGCACATTGTCTGGCACATAGTAGGTGTTCAATGAAGAGTTATTATCAGACAGGAGTAATAGTACTGACATCGCAGTGGGAGGTGATGGGGTGCACTTCGGGTACGTACAGCAATGACCTTCACAGACGTTTCCTGAGCACACGCCCTGTGGCAGCCACCGGCTGGATCCTGGGGGAACGAGAGCTATGAGGACACAGTCTGTGCTTTCAGAGAGCTGCCAGTCTGATGCCACTGAAGAACCTTGGAAATGATTCCTCGTGGGGTAGTGATGACTTGGTCACAGGCTCTTCACCCCAGCTGAAACCTGTAGGCCAAGAGCTCCTGGCCTTGGGCCCTCAGCACTCACACAGCACAGGTTTTGCTAAACCAGGCCTCTGTCTCGAGGCGGTGCACAGATTTCCTGCAGCCTCACCTTCTCCTTCAGGGACCCACTGAAGTACCCACTCCCTTCCCAAGTCACTCTGCACACCCCTCTGAAGACCCCCCTTCTAAGCCTCGGGGGCAGGCTTTGTTGGAGGCGGGGAGGGTTAAGGCTACCCTTCCCTTCTCTGGGCATCTGTGAGATGGCCTTTGGCAGGAGGCTTCAGGGAGAGAATGGCTGTGAAGTGCTCAGCGTGGAATGTAACCCTCAACCCATAGTGTCCCGGCTCATCATGGTTAACCAACCTCAGAGCACAGCTCTGGGCGGGACCCTGAGCCGTGAGCATGGTGCTGTGCTCAAAGCATCCCCCTCAGTCCAGAGGACAAGGAATTACAGAGACCACAAATAAGAGGAAACCAGGAAGTTCCTTCTTCCAACCTTATCCCCTTTTCTCAGGCTTCAGCTTCTAAGAGAGATGACACACAGGAGTCATGACCTTAAAGGTTCACTGACTCTTCTTTTCCTCCTGGTAGTTCCAGTGTCCCCAGTCCTGGGAGACAGTGCCCCAGGTCCTCTTATCCCCTGAAGTTAGCAGCTTAATTTATAGGGCTAGAGTTTTATATATAGTAGTGTGTATATATAGTAATATATACACACACACACACACACACGTATATATCAATCACAGTCTCCTAATTCATCCCACTCCCTGATATCCTTTCAAGGTATCTCTCAACTCACCAATATGGACCCACCTAGAAAGATCCCTCCAGGCTGTTATGACTGCGGAGACGGCTTCTATAACCCGAACACGAGGATAGTCAAGGACTATAATTATCGCTTTCTGAGAAATGCAGGTATGTTTATTCCAAACCCTGCAGCATATGTTTTCTCCTCTCTCATCACACATAGGTTTGTGCACATGCGTGCACACACATTCATGCATTTAGTGGGAAAGAAGCTTCTGCCGATGAAAGACAAAACTTGATTGTGTGAGTGTTTCACTCTTTGGAATTCTCGTGGCTGACAAGTCTATACCTAGTCATAGAGTGGGGCAGAGGATGTTAGAGGTCTAACTGTGACAGATCATAAGTGTAGCACTGAAAGGATTCAAGTACCCATCTTTACATGTTTCCCTGCAGCTAATGAGTGCCTGCTGTATGCCAGACACTCTGTTAGTCTGGGCACCAAAGCAGGGCAAAACTAGTCACAAACCCCTTCCTCATGGAGCTTCTTGATGTTGTTCAGTTGCCCAGCCATGTCCAACTCTTTGGCAAATAGCAGACAAGCACTATAAACAGTTAATTGCACCATGGAATAAGCACAATGAATGGGAAAAAGTGGCCCTAGATGAAGGTAAGGGTAGAAGAGAAGGGGGTGGGGTGCCAGAGAGATGGAAGTGATGCTGTGGGAGCACAAAGAAGTGGTACCTAATCCAGAACCAGACATCCTGAGAAGGATTCAAGAAGGAAACAGCCAACTTGAGATCCAAAAAATGATGGGGAGTTGACCCCAAGGTGTGGGAAGAGGGTTTCCAGCCAGAGGAACAGCACAGGTAAAGGCCTGGAAAGTGAGTGATGCCATGTGGTCCAAGAAGCCTGCTCTTCAAGCAGGGGAGTACCTTGGAGGATCCAGAACCTCAGTTTGGTGAGTGAACACAAGCTGATCAAACTGAGAAGGACTGATTTACAGTGACCAAACTTGCAAGAGAGCAGTGTACAAATAAGAATGAGAATATTTTCCTTTAACACCATGATTCCTAACCTTTCTCTTTTCTAGAGTCACAGTTCCACTAGGAATAACAAAATCTATGAACCCTCCCCCTCAAAAAATGCCCACATATGCACACACACAAATATTCATGTGTACACACACACCATTTTGCACATGGTTTTAGGGGTTGATGGTTCCTCTAAATACCCTGGTCAAGAAACCCTACTGTGTACTGTGAAAGAAACTGCCAGGTAGACCAGAAGGCCTGGGTTGGCTGATGAGGGTCTCTACTTCTTGCAGGGAAATTTATTCAGTAATTCAATGAAATGGTTGGATGGCATCACCAACTCAATGGACATGAGTTTAAGAAAACTCTGGGAGATAGTGAAGGATAGGGAAGCCTGGAGTGCTGCAGTCCACGGAGTCGCAAAGAATCGGACATGGCTTAGCAACTGAACAACAACAATTCAATGATGATCGGAAATTTGCTTTGCAGCGCTGAAATAAGTACAAAGGGAATTGTCAGCTGATGTTGTAGCTGAATCCTGGAGCTGAGATACCCCTCACCCACTGGGTGCCCTTGGGGAACATGGCAAATGCCTGCACTACAAGTCCCTGGG
>NW_011494879.1:247245-257927 GCF_000754665.1 Bison bison bison | reverse complement strand
GGACTTTTCTCTATTGACTTCCATCTTCCACGAACAGAGTGCATTATGTGCATGCATGCACGCATGCTCAGTCTTGTCCAACTCTTTGCGACCCCATGGACTGTGGCTCACCAGTCTCCTCTGTTCATGGGATTTTCTAGCAAGAATACCAGAGTGGGTTGCCTTTTCCTCCTCTCGGGGATGAGTGTACTGTGTAGAATGCTAATTCTTCTGGATGTTACTAGGCTCCCCTGAAGTTTCTTGATCAAATAAAATAAGGAGATACTGAGTTAAGTAGAACTCAACAATTGTACTTACTGAAGGGCTTCTCGGGGCCTGTAATATGCTGGTACACTTTGTAGTTGTCCTTCCAGACCCTTATTTCAATTGTAATGAAATACTCTCACTTATGTAATGAATTGCTTACCGTATGTCTCTCCAGCTAGAGGCTAAGATCCCTGAGAGCAGGAACTCTGTCTTCTTGTCTCCACTTGTACGAGTCAGAGTCCAGTCAGAAAACAAAGAATTTAACATCAAAAAATTGATTAAATAAGTACTGGAGAACTAAAAAAGCAAAAGGAAGACATTGGGGTATGAGAAAGTAGTTGCAAGCAGTTACCACCTCAACAGTGGGGGGCAGGGGAAGAGATTGGGTTATTAGAATAGGTTGCTGGACGCGCTCCCCACAGGAAGCTATAATTCAGACCTTTGAGGAGCGGGCACTGCCCAGCGGGGTCTCTGGAAAGAAAGTGATGATGCCGATTCTAGAAGTGTAGGGAGAGCTGGAAATCTGACATGAAAGGCCATTGCTGAGACACTGACCGGAACGGGCAAGCAAAACAGGAAAGAGCATGTTCCCTCCCCCTCTGGCTGCCTCACCGCATCTGACTGGGGACCAGCTGGCAAAGGAGAAATGACCTCCATGTGGTCCCAGTCCCGGCATCGCCAAGCAGGGTGTGGAAAGGTAGGTTTGGAGCTGAGAGCCAGTAGCTTCATAACTGGCACCATCCACTGCTTTTTGTTGCTCAGCATCCCGACACATTGTACTCTGCTGCAAAGATAACACATTTGTGGTTTTTTGTGTGAGAAGTTCCAACCACCCTTCCTATTCATACAAAGAGACTCCCACCTTCTCCTCCAAAAGAGGAAACCTGGAACCCAGTGGACATTGTGTCTGTCTTTGATTGATATTATCCTTTGACAGTCCTGCCTAATCTACAGCCTACACATCACTGCCAAGACTCTTTCTATAAAATATTAAGGAAAAAGGAGGAAAGAAAGAAATTAGTTAATAAAAGCACATACATAGATGAATAAGTGATATAGATAGACATAAACACATAAGCAAGGAAAAAAAGCTGTACCGTTGATACAGTCCTCTTTCCATAACTGGTCATGCAGGCATAGTAAGTTCGATTCAGTCGTGTCAGATTCTTTGTGACCCTATGGCCTGTAGCCTGCCAGGCTCCTCTGTCCATAACATTCTCCAGGCAAGAATACTGGAATAGGTTGCCATGCCCGCCTTCAGGGGATCTTCCCAACCCAGGTACCAAACCCGCATCTCATATGTCTCAGGCTTTGGCAGGCGGCTGGGTTCTTTACTACTAGTGTCACCTGGGAAGCTCAACTGGTCATGAGGCTGCAGTTAATATTTACAAATTCCTTCTTCCATTATAAATTCCACATTCCATTTGCTTTCCGCCCGAATTTCAGTCAGTCTAGTGTTCTAACTGGTGAAAGTGAAAGTGAAGTCGCTCAGTCGTGTCTGACTCTTTGCGACCCCATGGACTGTAGCCTACCAGGCTCCTCCGTCCATGGGATTCTCCAGGCAAGAGTACTGGAGTGGGGTGCCATTTCCTTCTCCAGGGGATCTTCCCGACCCAGGGATCAAACCCGGGTCTCCAGCATTCCAGGCAGACACTTTAACCTCTGAGCCCGTTGCTGCTGCTGCTGCTGCTAAGTCGCTTCACGTGTCTGAGTCTGTGTGACCCCAGAGAAGGCAGCCCACCAGGCTCCCCCGTCCCTGGGATTCTCCAGGCAAGAACACTGGAGTGGGTTGCCATTTCCTTCTCCAATGCATGAGAGTGAAAAGTGAAAGTGAAGTCGCTCAGTCGTGTCCGACTCTTCACGACCCCATGGACTGCAGCCTACCAGGCTCCTCCATCCATGGGATTTTCCAGGCAAGAGTACTGGAGTGGGGTGCCGTTGCACTCTCCCTGAGCCCATAGGGCAACCCAAATCTTCATTCTTGAGGGTTCTGAATCCCTACTGGTCCTGCCTTTTTTGCTTGTTTAATTGGTTGGTTTAGTTTTCATTTATTTTTACTATTGGCAGTGGAAGAACTAAGAATTGCCCTAGAGAGCCCCCTTGGGTTCCATACAGCATCCCCTTTCCCCAGCTGTGTAGCAGCACCCAGCTCCCCCCGCTCCAGCAATTGAGACCTATCACTCCAGCCAGAAATGTATTCCCCTTCTTTGCCTGTTGTTTCCGTGGCCTAAGGAGCAAAGCGGCCAGGTGACTGTTCCCACTTCCAATTCAGTTGAATCATCGTTGTATCACTTGGTGAGGCCACTTCTTCTTGAGAACGGAAACTTTGGGATCAATAAAATTGAAAGTTACAGGAAAAAGGAAGCAAAAAAATCTGCTTAAAACCTGGCATACTGCTACAGCCCCAGCACCATGCACAGACCCAGGCACATAGTAGGTGTTCATTAACTGTGTGTGAAACAGGTAAATCAAGGAATGAATGTGTACTGTCAACCTCTACCAGGGAGATATATGTATACCATTTCCCAAAATTGTTCGACTAATTGTAAAATTAGCTGGGAGATGGGGCAGCAGAAATTCTCTAGAAATTCTCTAGAACCAGAGCTCTGGGGCATTGTGTGTTAGCATAATCTTTCTTCGGTTGTGGTACAATACAACCGATACACAGACTAGTGGAGGAGACAGACCCAGAAACATCTAATCACAGTAGAATGTGATGTGTGCCCTGCAGGAGGGGATGATGGCTGGGGGTGGGAGGGAGGAGTTGATCACCTGGCCCGGATGGAGGGTGTCAGTCAGGGAAAAGGGTCCCAGAAGTGAGGGCTCCTAAAGAATGAGTGGGGGTGTCATAAATAGGACTGTTGGGGAAGGGCACTCCAGGCAGAGGGAACAGCATGGGCAAAGACGCAGAGGCATGAAAATGTGTGATGTGACTGGGAAACAGAAATTGTGGTTCCCGGAGTCCTTTATCCTGGTGTACAGTCCGCCTGCCAATGTAGGAGGCTCGGGTTCGATCCCTGGGTTGGGAAGATTCCCCTGCAGAAGGAAATGGCAATGCACTCCACTATTCTTGCCTGGAAAAATCCCATGGACAGAGGAGCCTGGTAGGCTACAGCCTATGGGGTCACAAGAGTCAGGCATGACTTAGAGACTAAATCACCACCACCCATGGGAAACCTAAAGAAGAGCAGACAGGTGCAGCAGGGTTGGGAAGAGTGTTAAAGACAGAGAGAAGAGCATGTTGGAAGGGTTAGAGATGGGGAGACCGATGCACATCGAGGAGGCTGCAGGTCCTTCAGGAGCATGAGACACCAGTGCGTCAGGCAAAGACGAGCAGTAGAGGAGGCCCAAGAGGGCAGGAGGAAAGATCACTGGGGGCTTTTGGGGAGCAGGGAAGTTTAGGGTCAAGCGAAGCAGTCACTGATGTATCCATTAGAAAGAGTTTTCTGGTTACATACAGAAAAGGGGCCAAAGGAGAGGAGATGGGAGATCCTTCCAGCAAGATGGTAGAGAGGGGCATCTCCAGGGCCATGTCTCCAGGGTGGTGGGGTGGAGATTTGGCTTCTGGGTTCTGGCCCCAGCTCCTTGGGTCACCTGCTGGCTGACTCTGGGCCAGTACCTTCCCTCTCTGAGCCCCTTTCTCTTTATCTGTAAAATGAGATGGTTGGGCTGGATAATTTCTAGGGTCCTTCCAACCTTAATAGTCTATGATGGAGGAGAAAGGTAGCCAAGGGGTATTTTGGTCCTGATATTATAGGATGGATCAAGTTTGGAGTATCCTGGAAACCACTAAGAGGGAGTCTCTGTTGGTGGCGAACTGGTCATTACCCTGAACTCACCTCACCCTGCTGGGGACCGTGGTGACCTTCTGCCCATCTTCTGCTTCCGCCCGGGGCCCTTCCTCCCTTGAGTCCAATCTGCCCCTTAAACGGTGCTTCCTGTTGGCATCCTGGAGGCACGGGACTGCTGGCCACGTGGGCCTGTGATGGATGACTGAGGCCATCCTAGAGTAAACACAGCGGCCTGAGCCACTGCTATTCTGAGGCACGTGCCACCTGGGTGGGTCAGAACCCACGGACACTGTTTCCCAGGCGGTCGCAGGCTGGGGGACCAGCAGAAGGGTCGTCTTCCGCCCTCCTTCAGGCAGTTCTGAACTGCCTTACTCCTCCCCCATCGTGGGCTGACTTCCCCACCACTACCACGCAGGCAGAGAGGAAACCCTGGATGGCTAAGCTGCCAACTGTTAGGCTGTGAGCACCCTTGACAGATCCAGGTTTGCTAGCCTTGGGTTTCTCAGTGTGCCTTCTTCTTCTTCTTTTTTTTTTTTTTAATTTTTGACCATGCCCCATGGCATGTGGGACCCTAGTTCCCTGACCAGGGATTGAACCTACACCCCCTGCATTGGAAAGTGGAATCTTTAAGCACTGGACTACCAGGGAAATCCCATGAGTGTGTCTTCCTTAACTGGAAAGGACAGTCCCAACTGCTGGATTGAGGTTAGAGTTTAAATCCCACCTCCCACTCATCCAAAAGTCTTTGAGCATTGCAGCGCACCAGGCTTTGGGGAGCACAGCAGGCAAGAATTCTCTCCAACTGTGGCTCTCAAACCTTTGGACCCTGGCTGGCTTCCAGAGTGATTTGCATCATGACCCAGACACACACAAACTCACACTCACATGTATTCTTTGTATGTGAGATGTGCGATATTTTCTGTTCAGTTTTTTAAAAAATGCTGGTTGCTATGCACTAAATTCATTTCACAACCTCCTTAAGGGTCAGGACCATTGTTCCAGGCAGCCTTCCCTGACCAACCCCTCCCTCCACCCTGTCTGGGTAAGATGTCCCTCCTCGGTCCCCTACAAGCCTCACAGCACTCAGCCCACAACAGCAGAAGTATCTCTGTTTGCCCAGCTCCCCCACTAGACAGGGAGCTTCTTGAGGGTGGGGACCATGTGTCGTGTCTGATTCAGCACCATGTCCCCTGTGTCTCACACAGATCCCACTGCTGCTGCTGCTGCTGCTAAGTTGCTTCAGTTGTGTCCGACTCTGTGCAACCCCATAGACAGTAGCCCACCAGGCTCCCCCTTCCCTGGGATTCTCCCGGCAAGAACACTGGAGTGGGTTGCCAGTTGGAGGGGATTCAGTGTTTGTGAAAGAAAAGCAGACAGCGGGCAGAGGACCTGCCTACAAGCCACTTAGATTCTTCAAAAGATTATTCGCAATTCAATCCCTGGCACGTATAGACAACATTATTTTGAATAATAAAAACAAGTCATTACAGGGTTTTCCCTGGTGGTCTAGTGGCTAAGGCTTCTCGCTCCCAATGCAGGGGGCCCAGGTTCGATCCCTGGTCAGGGAACTAGATCCCACATGCCCCAACTAAGATCTGGAGTAGCCAAATACATACACAAATATTTTAAAAAGCAGGCCATTATATTTTTATGCACTGCCAAGTTTGAAAAGCTTAAAAGCTTAAGCATTAGAGATCTCAAATCAGTGGCTCTCAGGCCTGAGTTTTTGTTTGGCTGACCCCATGCTTGAAATGGCAATGGCACCCCATTCCAGTATTCTTGCCTGGAAAATCCCATGGACCGAGGAGCCTAGTAGGCTGAAGTCCATGGGGTTGCTAAGAGTCAGACACGACTGAGCAACTTCACTTTCACTTTTCACTTTCATGCATTGGAGAAGGAAATGGCAACCCACTCCAGTGTTCTTGCCTGGAGAATCTCAGGGACGGGGGAGCCTGGTGGGCTGCCATCTATGGGGTCACGCAGAGTTGGACACGACTGAAGTGACTTAGCATAGCATAGCATATGCTTGAAATTGCACGGGTTTGAGCACAACTGCAGGAATATTAGTTCCCTCACCAGGGATTGAAGGAGAAGGCAATGGCACCCCACTCCAGTACTCTCGCCTGGAAAATCCCATGGACAGAGGAGCCTGGTAGGCTGCGGTCCACGGGGTCACTAGGAGTCGGACACAACTGAGTGACTTCACTTTCACTTTTCCTTTCATGCACTGGAGAAGGAAATGGCAACCCACTCCAGTGTTCTTGCCTGCAGAATCCCAGGGACGGGGGAGCCTGGTGGGCTGCCATCTGTGGGGTCACACAGACTCAGACATGACTGAAGCGACTTAGCAGCACCAGGGATTGAACCCAAGATCACAGCAGCGGAAGTGCCAAGTCCTAACTGCAAGACTGCCAGGGAATTCCCAGCATCTGTCATTTAAGGTACCTGCCGTAAAGCCCATGAGCTTTTGAGCCCTGTGTCTCATGGAAACTTCCCATGCATCTAGTGAGCCGGGAATGGGCGTGTCCTGAGATTAGGAATCAAGGTCAGGGAGTGATCAATGATAGACCAGTGATGGTGAAGCTGAGACTCTAACCCACTCCTCTCTTCCTACAAGTCCTGTAGTCTTCTCACTCCACCCTGATGCAGCTTCTGTTGGGACCATAAAGCATAAAAGACAGCAACTCAGTGTAGGCAATATTCCAACCAACACAGCAGACATAAAACAGAGACTGAGATAGGAGCTCCCTACTGCAGGAGGCTTGAGAGCCGGAAGAGCTCATAGAGATGGTAGAGAAACGCCCAGGACCTGGATCCACGTCTCTGGTGGTCCTCTGGTCCCAGATCCACCACTGGCCAACTGGGTGACCATGCGTAGCTTACTTCTTGTCTCCTCTTGGAGCTTCAGCTTCCTCATCTGTAAAATGGGCATTATAGTAGTACTTAATCTGGAATTAGGGTTAGAAAAGATGGGGTTAAGTATGAAAAGTACTTAGCACCCAGCTCAAGACGCATGTTCAGCAATCGGTAGTTGTGACTGATATTCTGCTGATTACTGGCCCAGGCTGCGGGAGAGAGAAGAGAGTGTGCCCAGGGGGTTGCTAAGATTCCTCTAGGTGTTTGAGAGTAGAGAAGGCACTGGGGAGACATGCGATTGGATACTCTAGGTCTTTCTGCCTCCTCGGGGGGTTTTGCTCGGGAAATGAAATCCTGCTGAAACTCTGGGGTCTGCAGACTCTTAGCTATGTTGTTCAGTGC
The DNA here is from genome assembly GCF_000754665.1 of Bison bison bison. NCBI lineage: Eukaryota > Metazoa > Chordata > Mammalia > Artiodactyla > Bovidae > Bison > Bison bison. The sequence continues at coordinate 250,632 of NW_011494879.1, read as the reverse complement.
CCCAGTCTACCTTATGCCCTCCTGTCTTTCCCCTCCCCGTGTTCCAGCCAAGCAGACTAGCTGCCCTCCATTGATCAACATGGCTCTATTCTCACTTCATCTGTTCCCCCAGCCGAAAATGCCCTTCCCGCTTTCCTTATCTCTCCATGCTCAGCACACAGCAGAAGGCCATGAAGTCTTTGCCTGCGGCCCTGCAAGAATGGCACGCAGGTTCAGCTGAGCACCCACAGCTCAGGGCCACGAAGCTGGGCAGGAACTCGGGACAAGAAGGTGCCTCACCAGGCCCTCACTTGGCACCTTCTCTGCTTTTCACACCATCCCAAGGGAGAAATTTTTCCAGAGCCACAGTTTGCAATGAAACGATCTGGTGTCAAATAGGTTAATAACTTGCTCCCAGTTACATAGCTGGTGACAGAGTCAAGAGTCAAACCCGACTCTACCCAAACCCTGTCCTTTTCCTCTGCTTGCCAGCTTTGTGTCCTAGCTCATTCTTTTCTTTAATATTAATTTGTTTGGCTGCAGCACTCGGGATCTTCGATCCTCATTGCGGCATGCGGTATCTTTAGCTGTGGCGTGTGGTACCTACTTTGCTGATCAGGGATTGAACCCGGGCCCCTTGCACTGGGAGCGTGAAGTCTTAACCACTGGACCACCAGGGAAGTCCCCATCCTAGCTTATTCTTTACTCAACACCTCTGCTCTCAGACCGTCTGTGTCTCATTCACAGGTGTTCCTGGCACCAGGGGGAACTCAGTGATGCTCTAAATGAATGAAAAGGTCCATTTGATAATCTTGAGACAAAACCACCACAGTCGCCAAAGGAGATGCTACCTTTTTTTATAAAGGATCCTTTGCAGACTGTGGGCAGCCCCCCCCACTGCTCACCCAACCCAGGCATTCCTCTCAGGAAGGATGTGCCCAAGTCGTGCTGGCGCCGTGTACGTGTGTCTCTTCATGGAGCCATTGCCTGCTTCGATGTTACTAGCAGGAATCATTTGCAAAATAACTGCACCACTAAGCCTTCCTCCCTCCCCGCAATTAATGACACCCCATGCGCGTGTCTCAGATGAAAGGCACATTATTAATATTCAAAGGAAAAAAACCCTCGTAACCATTTTAACATATACAACTAACAATGAACTAAATTTGCTTTGTGAAAGACAGAGAGTGAGCATCCCAAATTAGTTTATGTGAAAGCTGAAATTCTTCCCCCGAAAGGTCTCAGTACCATCTTCAGAGAATATCCTGATCATCAGAAATGCCGTCAAGATTCCCGCCAACATTATCCCCTTTGTTGTCTGAAATGTCGAATCAAGCACATCTGGCAAATGTCCTAGAGCTCACAAATCTTTCAAACAGCGTATAATTCCCAACAGTTAAAGAGAGAACGCCACTGCTTAATCGTGCTGCTCTTCAAAATAGCACCAACTTTCCTTCAATCAGAAACAATGGCTCGGGCTTCTTAAAAATATCGCATACCAGCGATTATTTGCGGATAGAGCCCCTTTGCGTTTGAACCTGTGGTTTCCAGACAGAATTTAAAATCAAAATCACAAGCCTCGTTGGAATGTACCCCGCGTGAAATGGACAATGGGAAGAAGGGGTGTGAGTGGTGGTCCAGAGAGTGACCTCATGTGGGTGATTCGGAGCCTTTGGGAGGTGGAGGCTGGTTCTACCAGAATGAGGATGGAGAGGATAAAGAGGATGGGAGGGGGTGACTCAGCTGGCCTTGACTGAGCGTTGACCCTGCACCAGACACTCAACTCCAGGAGAGGGTTGTATTCGCATGAACCCTGTTTGACAAATGAGGAAAGTGAGGCTCCATGTGGCTAAAGAATTTCCCCAGGGAATTTGGCAGGAATTGGGATTCACACTTGAGCTCATCTGTCTTCAGAGCTTTGCCTCTTTCTGCTTTGCCTGACCAACTCCAAAACTCTCTGTCCTGAGCATGGAGCTCCCAGAGACTGGTGTTTATCTGTTCCTAACCTAACTTTTCAGAGAAGGCAATGGCACCCCACTCCAGTACTCTTGCATGGAAAAACCAGTGGGTGGAGGAGCCTCGTAGGCTGCAGTCCATGGGGTTGCTAAGAGTCGGACACAACTGAGCTACTTCACTTTCACGCATTGGAGAAGGAAATGGCAACCCACACCAGTATTCTTGCCTGGAGAATCCCAGGGACAGAAGAGACTAATGGGCTGCCGTCTATGGGGTGACATGGAGTCGGACATGACTGAAGTGACTCAGCAGCAGCAGCAACCTAACTTTTGGACTTCCCTGATAGCTCAGTTGGTAAAGAATTTGCCGGCAATGAAGGAGACCCCAGTTCGATTGCTGGGTCTGGAAGATCCACTGGAGAAGGGATAGGTTACCCACTCCATTATTCTTGGGCTTTCCTTGTGGCTCAGCTGGTAAAGAATCTGCCTGCAATCCGGGAGACCTGGGTTTAATCCCTGGGTTGGAAAGATCCCCTGGAGAAGGGAAAAGCTACCCACTCCAGTATTCTGGCCTGGAGAATTCCATGGACTGTATAGTCCATGGGGTTGCAAAGAGTCGGACATGATTGAGCGACTTTCACTTTCAACCTAATTTTTAAAAAGCTGTGTAGTGAGCACCTGGAAGTGAAAGACCACTTGGTCTTCTAAAGTTTCTCCAGTTATCATTTAAACAGTTGAGAACCAGAAACATCCCAGATATCCAACAGGAGGGAATTCATTAAATAAAAAAACGATATATCCTTTCAATAAAATAGAATGCAGCTGTCAAAATGGCAGTGAAGGAATGGATGTATTGATATAAAAAAGTATCCATAGTCCGGGTGAAAAAGCTAATAGCCATCAATGACTAAGTGCTTATGATGTGCCAGGTACTGGTTTGAGCACTTTCAATAATTGATTTTCTTTTACCTAACCCTCACAGTAATCCTGTAAAAGAGTTGTATTTATTATTTCCATTTTGTAGATGATGAAACTGAGGTGAGGTGAAATGCTTTGTTCCTCAGGTAACGAGTGGTAGGGCTGGAATTTGAACCCAGGTCTCGTGGACTCAGAGCTAAGGATGACATTTGAGCTGCTTCTGCGTGAGAAGCTGGAGTCTACTAGTGAAAGAAAGAACCGAGGGCCTTCCTAGTGGCCCAGAGATTTTAAAATACCTAAGGAATGTAAGACGGTAGTAGTGGCTCTTTTCCCCTAGATAGTTCTCTGCCCACTTTATTGCTCAAAACCTGGCCAAAGAACAGGAGTCTTTCAGTGCCACCAGTAAACCAAGACTCTTCTCATCTTGAAGCCTCTGCCTCCACCAGACAGGTGAGAAAGCTGAGACCCAGCAAGGCGGGGTGAGGTACTCGACCCCACACAGTCTGTCTGCAGCTGGACTTGCCTTCCCACTGCC
>NW_011494879.1:246344-247074 GCF_000754665.1 Bison bison bison | reverse complement strand
GCCGCCCCCGCCGCCGCTGCCGTGGTTTCTGCAAGATGGCTGATCGAGTCTCCTGCCCCACCCCCTCTCGCTGTCATCTCTCCACGAGACAAAAGGCAATTTACCCAAATGTTATAATCACCTGCAGGCTGGCACGCAGGGCCGTGCCTGCCTTATCTGCGGTATTGTTAGCGGCACCATAATGAAGGCTTTGTGGAGGGATAATATCACCCTCGTAACTGCCAAATAAAATGCCCACACGGGCCCCAGATCCCGGCATCTGCTTTCAGCTGAAGGGGTAGGAAGGGAATTCTGAGTTATCAAATGCCTTCACTGCACCAGGGACTCACCACACCCTGGTCCTTTGAGGAATGCATCACTATCCTGATTTGGCAGAGGCAGAAACTGAGGCTCAGGGAGTAAGTTACTTACTGATGGGTGCAGTTAGTAAAGGGAGGGGTCGGGATTTGAACCAGGTGTGTCTGATACCAGAGGCCACGCTGTGAACCAATATGAGCTTCTCCAAGAGTCTGGCAAAGCTGTGGGCCTTCTCCCCCGAGAAAAACACTAGACCCTCCCCACCAGAGGTGGGATCAGGCCCCCTGTGAGGGTCCTTGCTCCAGAAATGGCAGCCTGCTGCCCCTCCCTGACCTGCGGGAATCGCTCCCTGCCCTCCTCTCTCCCCACGGGGATTCCAGAGGCCCTGGAAATTCCCCCTCCAGCCGTTGTGCCCACAGGACTCTTGACAACA
>NW_011494879.1:232532-246244 GCF_000754665.1 Bison bison bison | reverse complement strand
CAGAGGACACAGCTTCCCCTTCCGTGGCCGGAGTCCGCCCGGGCCAGCACCAGCGTGGTTTGTTTTGTCTCCTTTAATAGAAGTGGCTGCAAGGCCAGAGCCCAGGGGACAGGAGCCTCATCTCACTTCCTCAGCCCACGCGCTAGAGCCCTGGACAGTTGGCTGCGAGCCTCGCACAGCCTCAGGTCCAGGAGAGGCGTTGCAGGGCTGCGGGCCGGTCTGGGGAGCCTGCCAGATCTGGCCTCAGACCCCGACTCTGCCGTTGGCCCCCTGTGCGACCTCGAGCTAGTCACTTCACTTCTCTGAGCTCCCGGTTGCCTCATAGGAAAGATGGGGGTAGAACAAGGACCTTCCTTCCAGGGTTGTGGTGTTTATTGAGATGATGTGGGGGCCCGTGATGAGCTTCATGTCTGCTGGCGATCGCAGTTGGGGTTTCTATCCCAGGGGCTGGTGCTGGTTGAGAGGCAGGGTCTCCTTAACCCCGTGCCCCAAAGGGAGGAGCCAGCATGACCTTGGCAAGGTGCCCTCTGGCCTCCTCCCACCTGCGTTTGATGCCAATTTCAAAACTGGGCTGGAGGCCTGAAGTTCCTAATCTCTCTAGCTTGCTTTTGGTAATGTTCTGGATGTGTTCCCATCACCCTCATCATTTCTTATTCATCTGGAGCCTCAGACCCTCTAAGATCACCTCAGACACAGGCCTTAACTGATCCACTACAGATACCAGGGTCCCAACTAGGGGCCAGCTAAGTGTATATTGCCTCCGCCTAACCTCCCATGCCAAGGAAAGGTAGGGGGGTGCATAAGTAGTCAATTCCAGGACCCAGGATGGGCAGTCTCTGGACAGAAGAGAGAAGAAGCCTAGAGCCTAGGTGTTTAAAAGGCTGTAGTGAACCTCCCACCTCTCAAGATATAGGTTAGAAATTAAAATAACAGAAACTATAAAAATAAATGTGTGGAAGTCCAACGTAATTCTATATTCCCCATGAGGTTTATATTCATGTTTAATGTGGAATATCAGATATGAGATTCTTTCTGCAAAAAACTGGGAGTGCCCCTGCTTTGCTGGTGCCAGGAGCCAGAAGCACAATGTGCTGGGGGAGCAGAGAGCAAAGGGCAAGTGTGTCCCAAGGGTAGTTGAGTTGATGTTCTAGGAAAGGTGGTGTTGGGCTAGGCTTTGAAGCTTGAGAGGTGGGTTTTGCTGCACAGAAGGGAAGGAAAAGGCACGGAGAGACGCAGGGGCCCAGGTACTCAAGATGCAGTCCCTGAGACCCGATACTGTGTTGGACAGAGCAGTAGTCAAGGGAGACCTCCCTTAGGCAGTGATGGACAGAGTGGACTTTGACGGGTGTGTAGAGTGTGCCTGAGCTGGGCGTTCAAAGCAGAGGGACCCAGGGTGGGAGAGAGCCTTGATCGCCAGGTCAGGGAGCTGAGCTTCAACCCTTCAGACAGTGAGGAGTAAAGCTGTGGCAGTTGCACAAGGATTTTCTAGGAGAGTGTGTAGTGGCTAAAGGCTGCAGCTCAAGTGATAGACTTGGGTGTGAGCCTGTGCCCCTCATTAGCAGAGTCAGCTTGGACATATAACCCCGTCTTTCTGAGCCTCAAACCTTCCTCTGTGAATCAGGATAAAAACACTGACTTTGCAAGATTGCTGTGAGGACCAAGTTCACGTCTTTTGCTGAGTTCTGCAGGTCCTTAACATCCTAACATTCCCCTGGCCATCCCTGCTGTCCCAGAGTTAATTCCGCCCTCAGCATCTGCCACTTGGAGGACAGGCCCAACCGCCAGGCCTATCCCCATCAGTCCATTGTCCACACGCAGCTGGAGAGCAGGGGTGAAGGAGATCAGGGGTGAAAGGGAGCAGAGGGTCGAGTGAGGGCCAGCCAGTGACCTTGGGCCCCATCCTTGGCTTCCCAGTGCTGCCCGTGCACAGCGGCCTGGCATCACAAACATGTTTAGTGAACGCAGATGCCATTGTGAGTGCTTGAAAAATAAAAGTGGGGCTCAGGGAAACGAGAAGAATGGCGATGTAAATGATGCTGTGACTTAGCGCCCTCCCCTGCTTAGCACGCATGTGCTCTGGAGTGAGCAGGAAGATGTGAGTTAGTGGTCTCCTGTCCTGAGTACACCTGCCGCACACGGCTGATGCTAGTATTTTTTTTTTATGCTAGTATTTAAGGATGTGTATTTTTGTTTTTACCGATATGGCCCATAAACACAGGCCAGCTGCCCGTCAGGACCACAACAGCAGGAATAACTCTGTCCCAACAGTGTCAGAATCATGTGTAACGTCTTCGTGAGATGTCCTTCTCCAGGCTGGGACCTTCCTTGGAGATTCTCAAGGGTCATGATGACTGTGGGCACTTTCCGCCTTTACCCACTGACTGTGCTGTGAGTGTGCTGTGTGCTGAGTTGCTTCGGTCGTGTCCCACTCTTTGTGACCCCATGGACTGTAGCCCACGAGGCTCCTCTGTCCATGGGATTGTCCAGTCAAGAATACTGGAGTGGGTTGCCATTCCCTTCTCCAGGAGATCCTGGGGACCCAGGGACTGAGCCCACGTCTCTCTTGTCTCCTGCATTGGCAGGCCGGTTCTTGACCACTAGTGCCACCTTACCCACCAGCTGGAGCAGAGGAAACAGCACCTGAGCCATCACCAACTACACACAACAGAGCTGGTATGAGGGTCACGTGAGCTCAGGCACGCAGATGCGCTTCCTGATACCAGGCCACCGTATCTGCTGTCCAGATTCACTCTCCCCCCAGTTACAGCCCGATCCAGCCCTAGGTCTGACCCTGGAGGTCTCACCCCAATCATTTCAACATAAACAGAACATATCCACAGTCCCACATTGAATATCATTTTTTGCTGTTAAAACCCCAAAAGGATTTTGAAAACTTTGCTTGGTGGATTGGTTGACTACAAGACTTTAACAATTGGCTGTGATTTCTTGAAAGCTTGTGTGCACACTGGAGAATTCTTGAAAACTGAGGAAACCAAGCCCACAAATTGATTTCAAGTGTAATAACATTGTTTGGGTTTCTAAATTTGATCATTAATTCAGGCTTAATGCATTAATTATCACATTTATTAATCTCAGTGTTGCAGTTTCCCGTTTCAAGTTCCCGAGTCAGTCATTTTCCCCATGTCTCTTACACTTGAATAAGCCTTGACGAGCCTGTGGGTGCCGGGCTCTGCCCCTCTATTCCCAGTGAGTGAAGCAGCCTGGCCTCACCTGCACCGCCCCCCCATTCCTCCCGCAAGACCTCCACCCACCCAGCCCAGAAGATGCTCCTTTTTGGGGAAGCAAGAGTAGCCTGGGCCTCCCTTCCTGCCCAATAGCAGGCTCTGCCTGGGCAGCAATCCCTCAGTCAATATTGGCCACGCCATGGCCTTGGCCTCTGGCCACACCACTGCTAGCCAACTTCAAAGCCTCTTTCTTGTCAGGCATTGGTGACCGCCCTCACTGTGGGCACTGGCTCACCGGGGGCCTAGCCCTGCCCTCCAGCTCCCAAAGCCCTGTGTTTGTACAGAGGGTGTGGCTGGACTTTGGGGCTTTGGGTTCGGCTCCTGCACCCCTCCTCCGGCTGGGGCGCCAGGTCTGCCATGCAGATCCCACCCCAGCCCAAAGCCATGGTTCATAAAGCGCGTCTGAGCATGCACTGGCCTTGACCCCGGGGAAAGAGGGCAGTTCTCACGGTCCAGCTCCTGCCCCAGAGCCTGGCGTGGCCTGGTATTCTAGATGCGCGCTGGGCTGTCACTGCAGGTGGGATGCACGCCCTCCCTCAACGTCTGACCACACACCGCAGACCTGGGTACTCAGACACCGCCTGCCACGCACGTGTCTCACAGACACCACATGCCACACGCGGGCTGAGGGTCCCCGAAGGGGACTCTCTTCTCTTCACCAGGCACCTCAGACACAGCCGCCTACACACGCAGCACACGCCGATGCATGCTTGAACACATTTACGCTCACACTAGGGTAGACGCTCACACTTGGAGGGAAGCACACCGCTTGTGGCAGCCTCAGTGAGGGTGATGCCCACACCAGCAGGCTGAGCTTTTCCCCTCCATGCTGGTGGAATGAAGTGGGGACATGCCTTCACCGCTGCTTAAACCTCCATGTCCTCGTGCTAACTGGGGCGACCGCGTTTACTCACTAAGGTGGGGACAGGTGTGACCCTCTTCCCACAGAGCCCTGCACCTCCCTGGTGCTCGGCCACTGTGACCCTCGTCCCCTTTCCCGAGGCTGGACACCTCGATTCATCCTGAACTCTTCCCTTTCCCAGTCCCCACCCGAGGCCCCTGCATGCCGGGTGGGCACTGCAGAGCGCTGGTGACCGCAGGTGCGGTTGGCCCAAAGGCCTGCCGAGAGCTAGCGACATCGGGCTTGTGGGTACCTGGTGACCTGAATCCACCCCTTTGCCTTCTCTGGGCCTGCCTGCCCTGGCCTGCCCCTCGCTTTGAACAAAATCATTAGCTGAGCTGCAGCTCTTGATCCTTATGATGCTGATCCTTGTGTAAAGACCTCCTCCTCCCTGGTTCCTCCCTGCACCCCCCATAGGGAACCAGAAGTCCCAAGGGTGCTGAGTTCCTTAAGAATACTCCCATGAAGGTATCCAGTTTGGGAATTAAGGACCCATCAAAATGATGATCCTAGCTCATACCTCCTGGGTGCCCACCTAGGGCTGTTCAGCTCCACCGGTCCCCACTCTGCCCTTTGCCAGAGGTCTGGTGAAACCCCCTGTATGGACAAGCTCGCTCAGAGAGGGGCAGTGACTTGTCTAAGATCACCCAGCAGGCTGGCAGCTGGGCTCACATAGGACCCAGAACTCCTTCCAGCCTATGCTGTGTGGTCACAGGTGCCTGAAGTCCTACCTTGTGATGACAGTTTCTGTCCATCTTTGGTTTGGGCGCATTTCCTGCAGGCAACATACTAAGCACTTTTGGAAATGATCTCGATTGACTGTTCCAGGCAGCCACCTCTGCAGACGAGGAAATGACACCCAGATGTGAGGCCACTTGACCAAGACCTGCAAGCTAGCAGCTGCTGTGCTCCAAAGCTCATGCCCCTAACCCACGGTACCACAGTGTCTCCCTGCCAGCCATCAGGGGAGCCAAGATGGCCTTGCATTTGCTGTTCGATTTGCAAGACACTTCTTCCCCTAGCCCTGCACTGATGTGCAGGCTGCACGAATGCCACCCCGGGTGACCTGGGCCACACTCGGTGGCCTGTGCAGGCCTGCCTTCATTGTGAGGTCGGCCCCAGGCCAGTCAGGGCTTTGAGCTTCCTGAGCGTGCCTGGCGCCCAGGTATGAGCCCAGACAACCCACCCTCCCCGTGCGGTGGGGCTGCCCCGTCCATGGCCTCCAGACAGAAAAGGAAAAGGAGCCAGCGGCCTGGGTCCTGCACTTGGCATGTCTACTTTGCCCTCTCAGCTCCGTTTGCTGAGGGTGGAGAAGAAATTCTTTCCCCTTTGTCTCAATTCCACAGGGTAATTCTTACTTTTATGTCCCCAAATTTACATTTCTTTCTTCATTCATTCACCCTGTATTTATTAAATACTTCTTAAGTGCTCGATCTGCATTGGGCTCTGAAGAACAGAAGTGAATTGATCATGGCTCCCCTTGGCTGGCAGGGGTGACCGTGACCAATACCATGACCTTGACCTGGGTCAGAGAAAGTGACCTCCAGGCAGGGCCCAGGTGTGGGGGAAGAGGGCTTGGAGGACACACGTTCTTCAGGGCCTGAAGTCAGAACCATGTGAGGCCTGAAAGAAAATCATGTTTATGCAGGCAGCCCCATTTCCTGACCACACCGTCCTTAATGCACTGTGGATTTCTACTCCTTTGACAGAAATTCTAGAATAGCACTTTTATGTTACATTTGGTTCTTTGTGTTAAAAACATTACATTGTTAAACTGTGTTTAAAATATATTGCAGTTGGTATTACTCATGTTGAGGTCTTCCTTCACTTTTACATCCAGAAGGGTCCAGAAATGGGACGTGCCCTGGGCCTCTCTCTCCTAAAAGGAAGAGTGTCCCCCTCCCTGGAATGGCGTGTACGAAAGCACGGGGCACTGAGCACCTGCCTGTGGCCAACTGCAAACAGGGTGGCTGCATTTCACAGTGTGAGGCGGGCTGGGGAGGCCAGCTGGAAAGGCCTCAAAGTCCAGGCGAAGGAGTGGGCAGCCTTTGCAGGGAAGACTTCTCAGCAGGGGACCCTGCGGGCAGATGTGGAGTCTCTCTTCCCAGTCACTTTTCGTCTCTATAAGATGCCTCTTTCTCCTGGTGATGGGTGAGACTCATCGGGTCAGGCAGGGGAGGGGATGTGGGGAACAGCGGGGTCACTTCCAAAGTTTGAGAACCAGAATAAAGAAATCTTTGTGGCCCCAGAGGTGGAATGAATTGGGAGACTGGGATTGACATATATATATACTCTACTGTGTATGTAATGGGCCTCCCTAGCGGCTCAGATGGTAAAGAATCTGCCTGCAATGCAGGAGACACGGTTTTGATCCCTGGGTTGGGAAGATCCCCTGGAGAAGGGAATGGCAACCCACTCCAGTATTCTTGCCTGGAGAGTCCCAGGGACGGGGGAGCCTGGTGGGCTGCCGTCTATGGGGTCGCACAGAGTCGGACACAACTGACGTGACTTAGCAGCAGCAGCAGAATACAGTTTTTTAATTGAATGAAAGATTCTTTAAATTCTTTACAATTTTCAGGTTTCATACACGACTTCATATAATCCCATACTAACCCCTCCCCCAACCCCGGGCTTGCGCTTCCCTCGCCCTGTCCCCACTGGTAACCACTGGTTTCTTGTTCATATTTGTGTGGGCTCATAAACTGTGATGTGCAGGGCCCAGGACAGAGAAAAGGGTGTGAAGGGCTTTATTCTAGATGGTTGGGTGGGTGAAAAGACTTCCACTCCTCCCGGAGAATGCGATAATCTCACCTTTTACAGAGCATGCTGGATTTTCAGGCATTTTTTAAAAATAAGCGTTTTATTTTAGAACAATTGCAGATATACAGAATTTACTGAAGCAACAGTACCAAGTGTTCTCAACTGTACCCCACATCCAGTTTCCCTATGATTGACATCTTACATTGCACCGTGCGCATAACACCATTAATGAACTAACACTGACATATTTGGAGGAGGAAACGGCAACCCACTGGAGTATTCTTGCCTGGAGAATCCCATGACAGAGGAGCCTGGCGGGCTACAGTCTGTGCAGTTGCAAAGAGTAGGACACAACCGAGTGACTGAGCACGCGTTGATATATTAGTAACAACATACTTTCTCCTTCTCTCCTCCGTCTTTCCGTGACGCCTCTATTCTGTTCTGGGATCCTGCTCACGACTTTCCGTGATGCCTCTACTCTGTTCCGGGATCCCGCTCACGACACCACGTTACATTCAGTTGTCACATCACCTTAGGTTCCTCTTGACACTGACTGTCTCTCAGACTTTCCTTGTTTTCGATGACATTTTTGAGGAGTGTTTTTAAAATGCCCCATGACTGGAATTTATCTGACGGGTTTCACATCATTCAAGGGGGGTTATGAGTTTAGGGGAGGAGGTAAATGCCATTGTCATCAAATCGAGGCTACACATTATCCACACAACTTATCACTGCTGACATTGACCTTGATCACTTGGACGAGGTGTGTTTGTCAGGTTTCTTCACTGAAAAGTTACTCCTTTTTTTCTCCCACCCCCTTCCTTTACTGTCCTTTTTAGGAGGAAGTCACTATTTAGGAAGTCCTTTTTAGGAGGTAGCCCACATCTGGGGAAAAAGGAGTCATGCCCAGTCTCCTCAAGGGCAGAGTATCCACCTAAATTATTTGGAAGTCTTCTGCATAGGAGATTTGCCTATTTGCCAAATGTTATGCATTTTTATCAATATTTTTATGCTGGGTCTTTTTACTTTTTACAAATTCAAGAACCCTATTGGTGTTTCTGGGAACCTAGGAATATCTTACTTCAATTACTAAGATGCATGAAATTACCAAAGCATTAGAGGGTAGGAAAAAAGCCAATGATTATTTTTATTTTTTCTATTGTGGATACATATTAACAAAAGATTAAGGAAATATCCAAAACAGAAGAACCTCTCGAGCCCCACTGCTAGGAGCTGACCATTATTCCCATTCAATTTATTTTTTTTTCTTTTGTGCATAATTTGTACACAGATTATACTATGTAATTTTGTTTCTTACCTCCTTCCACCTTTTTTTTTTTTTTTGGCTTATCATATCCAAAACATCTCTCCTACATTGCTATGTAGACTTCATAATCATATTTTTTTTCAGTAGCTGCTAAATATCCCCTCATGTGGCCTTTGGTGTCCCTCCCCCGACCACCAAACTATAGCTGTATGCCTGGCATATAGTCAGTGTTTAGAAATTACTTGTTAAATGAATGAATGTACAACAAAGTAATCATCCTCTTGTTTTAGAAGCGTGGGTTATTTCAGTTTTCTTGATTCTAAATAGTACTGGGACAAATAGATTATTCCCTTAGGATAACATCCCAGAGTGGAATTACTGGGCCAGTGGGGGCCAAAACTTTTCAAGATAAATGCACCAAACCAGAAATCTCCCTCCCCTTCCTCTGAACCACCAGCAATTGTGCCGAGGGTAATAATTTACAATTGATTAAAGAGTTTGTGGGGTGTTTTTTCCCCATCTTTCTTTCCCCTCCTCTCCCCTTCTCCTCCTACCAAAAAAAAAAAAGAGTGGGGGGAAATTATCTGAGAAGGTGAAGATGTTCTCAGACAATCATATTAGCATATTCCAACAATCGCAATTTGCAAAATAGTAATCACAACTCCCGGGATCGGGGAGGCATTAATCAAAGCTGCAGGTTTAATTCCATTTTAAATATTGATGAAATGTGCTTCGGCAGCCTCACCCTGGCGTGGCAGGGCCAGGGGAGCCGCCTCGAGGCGCCAGGGAGGTGGAGGGAGGGTTGGGGAGCAGCTGCTGGGAGGAGAGGCTTCTGTGATTCAAATTGGTGGCTGAGCGGCCAGGTAGAGAGGGAAAGGGGTAGTGAAGAGGGCTGTTAAGGCCATTGCTGTCAATTTGTAACTATCAGGGAGGGGCCGGAGGACTGGTTCAGCACAATAAACCCCGTTGGTCTGGTTTCAGGGTTACCGCTGAAGAGGTTGCAGCTGCACTGATTCGAATAGCCTGGAGACTTCAGAACTGTAATTATCAACCAGGCTGCTTGCGGTGTGGCAAAAGTGGGCTTCACCAGTGCTTAACTCCTTGTGTGCCGCGCTTTCCCCGCCCCCGCCCTGGGGGGCGGGGGTTGGCAGCCACGCGAGGATTCCCCGGTAGCCTCCCCAGGGGAAACTGAGGCCCACCAGCTGCTGAGGGCAGTCCTCCCAGGCCAGAGCTTGCAGGCGGCGAGCCTTTGTCGAGGTCACAGACAGAGATCTAGTTGGGGTGGGGGACAGAGGAGGCTTACTCCATGGGGGCAGATTCGCCTTCTGGCACCTTCAGGCCTGCCCTGGGGTGGAAAGTCCGGCTTCAGGGTCTGATGAGTCTTGGTTTAAATTCCACTGGCCATGCATATAAGTCAAGGCTTGTGCTCTTTATAAAATGGAGCAATCTCCCCTAGCTAAGTTGCTTTAGTCATGTCTGACTCTTTGCAAGTCTATAGACTGCAGCCCATCAGGCTCTTCTGTCCATGAGATTTTCCACGCAAGAATACTGGAGTGGGTTGCCATGCTTTCCTCCAGGGGTTCTTCCCTACCCAGGGATCTAACCCATGTCTCTTAGGTCTCCTGCATTGGCAGGCTGTTTTTTTTTTACCACTAGCGCCACCTGGGAAGCCCCTACCCTACTGGGGTCTCACAAAGGACTCAATGAGATCCGGGATTTGTAAAGCTCAGAGCACACAGTAAGCTGACAAAAAGTCTTGTCTCCCTGGGTCCTGGACCAGAAGAGGAAGGGGGTTCCTGGCAGGGGGCTGTAGTATGGAGGGCAGGATTTCTGTGGGATTTCCCATGGTTTAGCTCTCAAGGAGTGTCTTTTATCTCTAGCTTCTGCCATTTGTCACCCAAGTGTTGAAGTGAAAGTGTTAGTTGGTCGGTTGTGTCCGACTCTTTGCGACCCCATGGACTGTAGCCCACCAGGCTCCTCTGCCCATGGGATTCTGACCCAAGGAGGATGAGTAATTCCATCCTCTGATCTCTTAGGTGGGAAGCACTGAACTAGACACGGGGGAAGACAGAGGCAAGACAGGAAGGCAGGGATTGGGGCCGGTCCTCTTTGTCCCCAGGAAGTGGGCAGGAACAAGGGAGGGACCACTGGCCGGCCATGCGGTGCTGGGGGTGGGGGCGGAAACCATGGGCTTTGCTGAGAGTCCTGGTGAATGGACTCTTAGCACAACTCCGTGACCCTCCTCCTGGAATACAGACCCAGAGAAATTCTCCACGGACCCACCAAGGGATGTGCCCAAGCGCATAGCATCTGTCCCAGCATCATTCCTGGTATGGGAAGTGGAGGCATCCTTCGTGCCCATCCAGGGAGGATGAGTAGCTGGAAACTCGCCATGGAATATTAGGCGAGCAATAGGAATATTAGGTCAGGAGCAAAGAACGAGATGTCCACATTGCAATGAAAACAGATCTTGAAAATATCGTGTTGAGTGAAAAAAAAAAAAAAGTGAGACACAATGAAACTCACAGCACAATGCCATTTGTGTAAATTAAAACCACATTTGCACACAAAACAGCAGGATATATTTTACTGAGTTACATGCATTTTTAGGGGTACACATCCCACCATTGGAGTGGGTCTCTAGTCGTGGTGAGAGGAGGGGCTGGGTGTGGGTTTAGAGGATAAAGGGGAAAAATGAAAATAGTCAGTCTGCAGAGGGGTCTGGCACAGAGAGATGCTGGTGGTGTGCTATGGTCCCCCCTCCACTTTCTCTCTCTCTCTCTTTCTCTCTCTCAGGTTTCAAAACAGCACAGGCCTTGTATGCAGACAAGTTCCTGGGGCTCAAGTTCTAGGCTCTCCCACGTGCTTATCCCATGGCTGTGGACATACAACTTGTCCTCCGAGCCTGTTGCTTGTCCACAGGAAGGCGCGGTCCCGAGGATTGAGTTGAGGGAGATAAACACTTGTGGGCCTGCAGGGCCCCCAGCTTCTCCTCTCCACTCCTCACCGAAAAGACCCAAGTAAAGAGAGAGTGTTGACCCTCTAGAGGAACCATGGGTTCTCTGAAGGGTCCAGAATGGAAAACCCAGAGAATAAACTAAGGCCTGGACCAGCTGTCCCAGTGGTGCCCTAAGTGGATGTCACACTGGGCAGGGGCCCAGCTCAGAACAGCCCGATGATGTCATGCCTGCCTCCATCCAGTCAGCAGCGTCCACCTCTGACACCACCCCAGTCCTGAAACCCTGCCTGGGGGGCTCCCAGCATGAGGCATGACTGGCTCCCCCTCTCCTTTACAGATGATGATGAGCACGAGTGGATCGTCCGGACGTGTCGGAAGGGCTGGGACGAGACCATGGGCCCTGAGCCCAAGTCGTGAGTGCTGTCGCCTCTCCATAACAGGCTTCCTTCTGTGCGCCCAGCCCTGGCTAGCCCGGGGAGGGCAGGCTATAGTTCTAGGACCTGACTGGACTCTAGGAATAAAGGTTTTCTGCAGTCAGTGGCCCTGATTTCCTTAGACTATTCCTTGGGATGGGACCCTCATTCCACTTGCGTCAGAATCACCTCGGCAAAATTGTGAACTAGCTATGCTTAGACCCACCCTGCTGCTGCTGCTGCTGCTAAGTCGCTTCAGTTGTCTCTGACTTTGTGCGACCCCAGAGATGGCAGCCTACCAGGCTCTTCTGTCCCTGGGATTCTCCAGGCAAGAACACTGGAGTGGGTTGCCATTTCCTCCAATGCATGAGAGTGAAAAGTGAAAGTGAAGTGGCTCAGTCATCTCCAACTCTTCACAATCCCATGGACTGCAGCCTACCAGGCTCCTCTGTCCATGGGATTTTCCAAGCAAGAGTACTGGAGTGGGGTGCCATTGCCTTCTCTGAGCCCCACCCTAGTACCTGCTAATCAGAATCGCTGAGACTGGGGCCCAGCAATTTGCATTCTCAGGTATTTCTTACACATATGGAAGTTCGAGAGCCATCACCTTATAATGATAGATACATGTAATTGAATGAGCAATTCATAGGTGCAGGCAGCGTGGGTATGTTACCTCAGCTCCTCATAATAGCCTTATTTGTACAAGAGAGCTTAATGTCACCTTTACAGAGGGGGAATCTGAGGTTCAGGGAGATTTGACCTGACCTCGGTCATACAGCATTTGAATCTGAGTCCCTCTGAAGATAAAGCCCAGCTTTATTACTTTTTTTTAAAACCAGGAGCAGCCTGCCTGATCAATGTTGATTTCACAGAGCAGTAGGACACGATGACTGTGCCCAGGTTCACAGCTGGTATCTTGTAAGCACAGAAATGGTTGCCCACAACAGCTGCTCCCTCTCTGAAACTTCCCTAGCTGGGTCTCATACCCTAAGCACAGAATCAGTATGGTGCCCCTGGTATGAAAGAATCCAGTGTTGGCATCATACACACCTGGGTTCGGATCCCAGCTCAATCACAGGTATCATACAACCTTGGGCAAGTCACTTCACATCTCTGAGTTTCAGATTCCTCATCTGTAAAATGGGTATGATGGTGCTTAAACCCAGAGGGTAGCTGTGTGGATTGAATGAAACAATACAAGGAGCTGGCACTTAGCAGGAATTCGGTATGTGCTTGCTTTAAAAACTAATTTGTTAGCTGTGCGTACAGAGTAATTGTTCTTCAGAATCACCCCCAGGGATCTTATGTGTCAGCTGAAAACCAGCAGAGGAAGTGGTAACATGTTCCGGGGGGTATACTTGGGCCACAGGCATCCTGGATCTTTGCCTGGCTTTCCCATCTTAGAGGCTGCTGGCTCCTGCAACTCCCTGCCCCTTGTCCCGTGGCTCACCAGGGTCTGCCCAGGAGAGGGAGTCAGGCCTGGGAGGGCTCTGCCAAGGTCTACAGGGACAAGAAACTAGCCATTTGAATTGGGGACCCATGAGTGGCATGCTGGTGCAGAGCCAGGGCTCAAGGGAGGTCTAGGCATGTTCAGCTAAGCCAAGGAGGGATGGGGGGTTGGGGCTGGGGGAGAGATCACCTTTCCCTTCCAAGGCAACAGTCACCTCAGGAGATAGGATGGATGGCCACTGGGGGATTCCAAAGTATGTTTTGAAAATAGAAAGTACATTCAGGTAAAGAAAGACACAAACTATTTTCAAAGATACACATATATCTAAATCAACATTTGATAAATGGATTGGAGGAGTGGAGAGGGAGGGAAGGGCTGGGGTCGGGGATGGAGCATGCAACAGCTTAACAGAGGGGCCCTGCAGGGGCGGGGACCACAGCCACCCCTAGCCGAGGCTCATGCGTGACCCTGTTCCAAGCCACAAAGTGGGGTGGGGCAAGGGCGGGGTGGGCCTGCTGGGGAAGCCTCCGCACCAGGCAGAGCCAGTCTCCTCCCTTCCTGGTGAGCCTGGGCTTCTACAAACGGTTCTGCCATTAAAAGAAAATTCGGCAGCCAGCAGCAGGATGCCTGCTCCCTAGATTACACGGTGGCTCTGGAACCCAGCCAGGCTAGTTGTTACCCCCGTCTCCAGTCTGTATTCCCTTCACTCCACCCCAT
>NW_011494879.1:220180-232432 GCF_000754665.1 Bison bison bison | reverse complement strand
TCGTCTCTGGCCTCCCAGCATCTCCTCTTGTGAACTTACTCCATGAACTTCTCATCTGAAGATACAGCTCAAGTGCCCCCCTCCCCAAGTCCAGACAGCACGTGGGGAGGGATCCGTCTACAGCATTTGCCTGACTGAGAGCTTCTCCCGGGCCCTTTTCTGAGCCTGCAAGGTCAGCACGGGACCCAGCAGAGTGTGGTCGGGAGTGAGGTGGGACACCAGCCAGTCTGATTTCCGGCACAGCACAGACTAGAGAAGAAACCCACCATGATGCCTTTACTCTGCTCAGCCTCCTAGCTGGAAGGGGTTTCACTGTCTAGCAGCCCTGCCACTCTGGGGGCCAGGCCTGAGCCTGAGCCCTTCACCAGAGAACAGGAAAGAAATGGAATCCTGTTGTGCTCTGGAGGTCAGTGCCAGCACTTCTACTTGCATTAACTTTATTTATTACACAAATAAGACATTTACAAAGCACAACATGAAAGGTATGTAACAAAACAGACATTGGTTTTACAAAAAAGTGCTTACAATTTTTTTTTTCCGTGTGTGTATGTGTGTGTGTGTGTTTCCCCCTTTTGCTTTGATTTAAATAAATAGTCCTGATGGCCTGTAGGTTCTCAGGCTGCTCTATCAGGCTAGTGGAGACATGTCTGAACCGAAACATGCTACAACCACGTGATCCACGCAAGGAACAGACCCTGGGGGGAGGCTCAAGGCAGAGTGGGTACTAGGTGACCCTGGGCAGGACTGGCTGGCCACTCACCACATGATGGTGCTTGGGACTGGGATCACTGGGAGCAGAAATCAAAGGAAAGATTAGAGCTCCCCAGTCACCAGGGATTGGGCCCAGCTGCTCCTGGTAACGTTAGCTCTGAGCACAGGGCTAAGCACACATTATTCACTAGGTGAGTTCTGAACTAAGCTGCACCAACTACATTCAGAGGGGTGCCTTCTCTTTGCCCTGAGTCAGCTGGAACTGTCTTTGAAAGCGAAAAGAAACAGGTTCCCTTCAGGGGCTACACCCGGGCCCAGCCCTCCTCCAGATCCCAGAACGAGAATGGCATATAAGTTTTCATCTTAAGCGCCAACTTCAAGCATTTGGATTCCGAACCCTTATCCAGACTCAGCGAGATAGTGCTGCAACTGATTGTCGATGTCTGCCACGGGTGAAACCAGGGACAGCAGATACCTGTGTACCATGAGCTTGCTTTCCCTGTCCTAGAGTCTTCTTCCCAAAGCAACATACCAGGTGAACCAAAGCCGGAAGGATGACTAGCAGCCTCTAGTGGGAAATGCATCAGGACACAAAGTAATTCTAAGATTACAGGATAAGCTTGGGACAAATGAGCATCCCCTAAAAACATAAACCATGATCTTGTGTAGCATGAGCCCTTTTGTTTTGGGGGGAGGGGAAGAGTAGCGGGACAGGGTGGGTGTGACCACAGCTGTCTGGTCCACCTTCTCAGGAGTAGACGGGGCTGGCTCTGGGCAGGGTTGATGGAGAAGCCCAGAAGTGCCAGCTAGAACCCTGGGCTTGGCACACTCACTCAGAATCAGGACTCTCTATGCAGAGATGGGTCCAGAATGAATGTTCTGACTGCCCTTTCCCTGGGCTCCATTCCCCAGTCCCTTCAGGAGATGCCCCCTCCTTGCAAAAAAAAAAGATGTGGCCCAAGCAGCCCCACCCATCGGGAGTTAACAAGTAGCCAAGAAGCATCCCCAAGTGTAACCTGTCCAGACATTGAGAAATGTCACCGTACAGATCAAAACCCACCTCTGCCATGCCTCCGCACATATGCTGGATAACTGGGGGAAAATGGGGCCCCTGGCACACACACCCCGAGCTTCCTCTTTCTTCTCCTTAAAATGGCTCGTGCCCCTCCCAGCCCAACATGCCGACTCCTTCTCCTGGGCCTCCAAACTAATGGGGGGCTTTGTTCCCCCCACCCCCTCCCTATCCCGCTGCCTCTTGGTCTGGGCAGGCCTCCATCTTTGCCCTGTTGGGCCTCTCAGGGTTGGTCAGTGTCTCTTCTCTCTCTGAACTAACTTGACATAACCAGACAGATGGAAATGATAAAATTAGAACATAGCTTTCCTTTGGGGACATCCCACAAACACTGTAGAGTTTTCCAGACAAAAGCAACAGAGCGGATAACACTGGGGGTTGTTGACTATTTAGAATTTGGAGATGATTCCAAGGAAGTAGTAAAGGCCAACACAGGAGAAAAGAAAACCTGTAAATTGGAAGGCTGTTGGCGTCGCGCAACTCAATTCGGCCTTTTGCTATTGTGATCAGCTTAAGTTGAAGAGGACGACTCCTGTCTAAATGGGAAACGTGGGCTGTTGTTTTCACCCTGGCTCCAAGTATCAGGGAGCTCTGCTTTCCTGGAGGAGGGCTCCGCAGTGCTCCTGGTGGGTTCTGGTTCTCAGCAGGAGACAGGGAGGCCAGGCCCAGGGACCCAGCTGGCGGCGGGCAGGATGGCAGACGAGGGGTGGATGCAGAGCGGGTGATCCCTGGCAGCAGCTCAGACTCCGGGTTTCAGCGGCTAAGGGACAGCTGCAGGTCGCCCATGGACAGATGTGGAAGTGCCGGCAGTGTCAGTACTGAAAAAGGATGACCTGCAAGAGGAGGGTGTGGGAGGGGGCTGAGCCAGGGTCGGCACCGCCTGGCAGCCCCCCAGAGGTCCTCAAAGGCCTAGAGAAGGAGGGGGACCCAGGGCCCACATCTGAGTTCAAATCCTGGCTCAGTCACTTGCTTGCTGTGCAGCCTTGGGCAACTCACTTCACCTCTCTGAACCTGTTTCCTCATCTGTCAAACAGGGATGAGCACACCTCTCTCCCTCTCTCTCTTTCAGAATGGGGAGGAATCAGGAAGATTCAAGAACAGCAGCTAGCACCTCCTGGGCACACTCCCTGGCACTGGGTATAGTGCACACGGGTGTGATTTCACAGAGCCTGGCCTTAACCCCACCAGGGTGCCCTGATACCATCTCCTTTTTACAGGGGAGGCACTGGGGCCAGAGAGGTGAAAATCAAAGAGCCTGGGATCACCCGGCCCAGAAGAGGTGGACCCAGCAGGGCAACCCCAGCCTGGCGCTAGAATAAGCTCTGCTGGTTAGACCCACTGCCTCTTCCTCTCCAAGCCACCTTGAAAGTTACCAGTGGCGCTTACCAAGTACCAGGCAATGGGCCAAGCCCTTCATGCGTCCAAGCCCTTGGAGAGGCAGGTGGCTGAGACACGCCAGGTGCCTGACACACAGAGGGTGGTCAGGGACCGACTGCTTCCTCTCCGTCTCCCACCTAAGATGCCTGGCTGACCTCGCACTGCCGCCAACACAGTCCTGAAGGTTCAGCTCAAGGATTATTGGCTGTCTGGCCAATGGGATGTGCCTTTTGACAGTCCAGTGCCAGGAGGAGATTTCAAGTGGGCCGGGGACATCCAGTGGGCATGGCCATATGGCTGTTCCATTTTTTGATCAAGAATGTTAACGGCCCAGGTCGGTTTCCAGGAGGAAGAGATGGAAGAAAGCAATGGTGATCCTCGCCGTAAGAGTCATCGTAATAATAACCAACACACACGGAGCACTTCCTGCGCACCGGGCATCGTGCCAGGCCCTGTACATATATAATTGCGTTTGCTTTCAGCAACAACCTTGCATGGTAGGAACTATTATCCCCATTTTGTGGATGAAGGAACTGAGGCTCAGAGAAACCGTGTTCCCAAGTCCCGAAGTGAGAAGGTGGCCGAGCTGAGGTTTGGTCTGCCTGACTCTGGAGCTCACCCCCACCTTAGACTGTGCTCTCCTCTAGCCTCTGAGTTGTCTACCTGGCTTTGGGCTCTTTCTAATAGAAGCTCTCTCCAGAGGGATGACCCTGCCTGTCCATGAGCTGCTGTCTCTCCACCTGAGCAATGATGGCCAGCCTCTGATTTTTAAGAACTTTCCAAGCTCTAAACTGTGGGATCAGGGGCCATGACCGGGAAGAAATGTTGGTACTGGAAACTCACAGGGATGAGCAGTCCAATGACAACACGACAGAGGCACAGGATACTACCCCAGTGCTCAGAGCACTGGTCTCTGGGCCAGGCCAGTGCTGGTCTTGATCAGTGGGTTTGGGGGGGCTGCCCCAGGGGGCCCTGAATCTCCTCCTCGCCAGGCTGGATCAGGCCCAGAGGGATTTGGAAGAAAGCCCACAAGGTTCTGCACTGCCTGGACACACACAGTCTACCAGGCCCCAGGGGTTTGGCAAGATGTGGACAGAGAAGGTTCCTAGGAGCTGGCAGGAAGGTCTGACAGTGAGAGGGCGGAAGGTCATGAAGAGGGGGAAATGTTTTTCTGTAGAGTTGCTGGATGTGAAGTTGGGGCTCTGGGCCAGCAAGAGAGAACTCTGGCTCAGCAGCCAATCCCAGGGGCCAGAAACCTTCCCCAGCCAAAAGGTGCCAGACCCCTAGACTGGTTCATCCTTCAGGCTGAACCAGACATAACCACAGGCTTAGCTGAGAAACCAGGAGACAAGGGCTCATCTCCAAGTGCTGAGCCCAGAGTTAATTCCTTCCAAAGATCCCCTCTGACCCCAGATAACGTCCAGGCCCTTTGCTTGAAGGCACAGGGCCCTCATTATGTGACCCCCTGTTGGCTCCTCCTCCACTTCCCTGGGCCCCAGCCACACTAAGCCCCCTGCTGTCCTTCGAGGTTCTTCCAAACCTCTGTGCCTTGGCAGGGATTCCTCACGTCCCCTGCCTCTCCCCTAGAGCTGGCCATTCTGTCTTCTGGGTCCTCGAAGATTCACGTTCATCCCTTATCCTCAACTGCCCAGGGCTGTAGCTGCCCACCTCCTGCTCTAAGCCACCCTGAGGACAGGGACCATGCCAGCTCGCTGCAGGGTGGGACAGGATGAATGCTCTCCTGCAGGCCGGGGGGCAGCTAGCCCCAGGATCAAGGCCAGCTGTACCCACACTTGCTGTGTGTCTCTGGGCGAGCTGCTGCTCTGGCTGAGCCCATGTCTGCAGGGATGAGATGGAGTCAACCACAGTCATCATCCCAGAGAGGCTGTGAAGGGTGAGGTCAAAAAGAGCACTGTGCAGACTGTAAAGTGCGGCTCAGAAGCACATGGTTACTGAACCAGGTGGACTTCAGATCTGAGGGGCTAGCTGCATCCCTGGACAGGTCGGGTCACCTCTCTGAGCCATGTTGCCTTATCTTTACCACGAGGATGCCATCCTCATATCCACAGTGTGATCAGGGGCATCAGACAACATATGTAAAGCACCTGCCATGAACAAAGAAGCTGTTTACCCAAGGCAGCCCTTCCTGTGAGTATGACAGTCTCAAAGGGGATGGGGTGGGGTCACCCACCACTGGGGTCTCCAGAATTTGAGACTGCATACGTACTACCATTTACTTATAAACCTACTGGTCCTAGTGGCTGGCTGTACCTCTGCATCATCTACTTTCCCCACGGTGCCCAGCCCTCAGCCCAGCCCCACAGGTAGGTGCTTAATCAGGAGGTGGAGTAAGAGGGGCTGTCCTGGAAAGGTAGTCCCACTCCTGGCTGCCTGCCAGAATCACTGGGGCTGGGTATGACACCCATGGGTCCCTGGGGCCCACCCCAGCTCCCCAGAGGCGAGGCTGGGGAATCTGCCTCTCTAGGAGCTGCCCAAATGATGCTGAGGCATAGAAGACTGCGTTCAGGCCTGGCCCTGTTTCTCCTCAAACCCAGCACATCCTCTGACTCCTGGGGCTCCCTGCCTCTCCAAGGACCACTACAGTGATACTTCTAAAAGAGACCTCCAGCGTTCACCATGGTCCACGCACCTCTACCTGGCAACCTGAGGGCTCCACCGCTCACTCTTATTCCTCCCAGGCTCATGTGCCAGCAGATCTGAATCACTCTGGGTTCCCTGAGAGCCCTGGCGGCTCATGCCTTCCCTGCCAAACCCTGAGGCTCAGGCGTGCCTTCCTCCAGGAAGCCTTTGTGTGTTTCTCCTGAGCCCCCACTCCCAGCTCCCCTGGCCCCAGCATCACAGTTGAATCACACTTGTGTCCTAACTGTTGGCCTCCTCGACGGCAGGAACTACATTTCCTTCATCTCTGTGCTCCTGGCAACTGACTTGGGGCTCCTGGGAACAATCTGTACATAGTATGACGGTTGAAGAACTGATTTTGTGAACGAGTAAAGGTACAAGTTCTCATTCCGGCTCTGTGACCTTGAGCTACCTGGGCCTCATTTTCTAAAAGAAGGGATTGTCTGAGAGCAGTGGCTTTCAAGGCTCACTGCGAGCTGTCCTGGAGCTGAGTGGGAGGTGGGGGCTCTACTCCCTCTGCAGTTTCATCCAGAGTGGCTCCCCACTGACCTCGTTTCATCTCCATTCTTCGTTATGAGAAAGCGCAAACAAGTGGGTTCCTGGGCTTAAGAACAGAGCTTTCAAGCCACTGGACTGGGTGACATCCAAGCACCCTTCTGGGCGTCCAGTCCTACTGCTTGAGACAACCAGAGATCGGGTTCCACAAAGGAGGCCTTACCAGTTGACCAAGGGCCACTGGCTGGCCTGCTGTCCCTGGGCCCCACCAGCTCAGGTTATTCACTTGCAGGAGGAGGAACCCGTGACATGGTGGGAGGCAGGGTGGTGTGTGATATAAGCCCTGCTCAGAGCCACAACGTTTGAGCGAAGTAACCAAATCCGTAAATTTGAAAAAGAGAAGGCCAGCCGTGGTGGGGAGCCACCACGGGGCTGGCCGTACACTCCGAACACACTGGCACCAGATCAAGGGACTGCGTGGTGGGGCTCAGGGGGGCCTGAGTGTGCCGGGCTGAGGGTGCCTGCTCAGCGACGAGAATCTTGCCAGAAACCCAATCCTGGCGGGGGGGGCTCTGACCCACCCCACCCAACCGGGCTCCATTTACCTTCTCCCCCCGGTTGGAGAGTGGTCCATCCATATCGGCTTTGAGGTGGACTGGGGGCGCGGTGTAAGGCAGCCGGCAGTGCGCCTGCCCACACTGTACCTGACCTGTGGATGAGAGGATGCCTTGGAGCCCATCGCCCAGTCTCCATGCAGCATCCCACCAGCCCTGGGCTCGATAGGCTGGAGCCCTGGGGCCATTTTCACCTCTACCACTTACCAGTGGGGTGGCCCTGGGCAAAATTTCAGTAGGGTTGGTTGCAATACCCTATGTGAAAGTCTTTTGGCTTCTGGGATCTTAGTTCCCTGACCACGGATCAAACCCGTGCCCTCTGCAATGGAAGCGCAGAGTCCTAGCCACTGGACCACCAGGGAAGTCCCTGAAAGTCTATGAGCAATGAAGCTATGTGTGATAACTGTCTGTTGTGTGTGTGCTCAGTTGTATCCTACTTTTTGTGACCCCACGGACTATAGCTCATAAGGCTTCTCTCTCCATGGAATTTTCCAGGCAAGAATACTGGAGCTGCCATTTCCTTCTCTGGGAGAATCTTCCTGACTCAGGGATCGAACCTGCATCTCTTGTGTCTCCTGCATTAGCAGATAGATTCTTTACCAACTGTGCCACCTGGGAAGCATAGTTGATAATAACTATCTAACTCACTGATAAACACTCATAAATGAATATGTACATCCCCTATGTTCACAATAGCCAAGTCAACCTAAATGCCCATCGACAGATGAATGGATAAAGAAAACGTGGTACATGTATGTGATGGGATACTACTCAGCCATAAAAAGGAAGGAAATAATGCCATTTGCAGCAACAAGAATAGACCTAGAGATCCTTATAATAAGTCAAGTCAGAAAGAGAAAGACAAACACCATATGATATCACTTATGTGTGGAATCTAAAATACGACACAAATGAACTTTTATGAAACAGAAACAGACTCGCCGATACAGAGAAAAGATTTGTGGTTGCCAAGCAGGGAGGTAGGAGAGGAACGGAGTGGGAATTTGGGGTTAGCAGACACAAACTGTTACATACAGAAGGGATAAACAAGGTCCTGCTGTATAGCTAGCACAGGGAACTATATTCAACATTCTCTGACAAACCATAATGGGAAATAATATTAAAAAAGAATGTGTATATATATATATATATGTATATATATAGAATAGAATCATTTTGCTGTACAGCAGAAATTAACACATTGTAAATCAACTATATTATAGTTTAGAAGTTTTAAGAAGAGAGAAAAAGAAATGAATATATACATTCAAGGCTGTACATTCCTATATTCAAGGCTCTACCCCATCCATTCGAGTCCTTCCTTGGTGTGTTGTACCTTCTTATCTCCCAGGTATCACCAGGGCTTTACCCCCCTCCCCTAGAGGACTCTGTACTCATACATCACCTTCTCTAGGATGCTCTCCCTGACCACC
Organism: Bison bison bison; assembly: GCF_000754665.1. Lineage (NCBI taxonomy): Eukaryota > Metazoa > Chordata > Mammalia > Artiodactyla > Bovidae > Bison > Bison bison. Next base: position 224,090 of record NW_011494879.1, on the reverse strand, counting down.
CTATTCACAACTGCCACCCAACACCAATACCTACCCCCTACCCTCCCTGCCTGTCTTCTCAGCTTTATTTTTTCTCCTTAGCACTTACCATCATCTGACTGACTGTATATTTTTATTGTTTATTTGATGTTATCCGTCTTTGCCAGCTAGACTGCAGCCTCTAATGAGGGCAGGAATTTTTGATTGTTTCTAGATTCTAGTCTTTGTGGATTTCCAGGACCTAGAATAAGGCACGGCATCTAGTAGGTACTCTTTAAGATTTTGCTGGATGAATCTCTACCCTATTCCAATATTAAAACAGTGAGGGGTAAGGCCATCCTTGGTCTGACCCAAATGTCTCATGCTTCCACCTCTTTGCCACTACAGTGAAGCCTATGGCCTCACTCTTCTCTGAACTTTGTCCTCTTTGGTTGCAGGGGAAGGAGCCCTGTACAGAGACCTGCAAGTAATATGTGACAGGGCAAGTCACTGTGCCTTTTTGAGCTACAGTTCCCTCATCTGGAGAAGATGGAGGAATTCTTAATATGGGGTGTTCTGAGGGCCCATGAACAGCCTAAGATTATGTGGAGAACTCTGTGCATATGTATGCATTTCTGGAGTCTAGTTCCAAAGCTTTTTTATGAGATTCCAAGCTTGAAGTAAGTGTTAGTTGCTCAGTCATGCCCAAATCTCTGCGACCCCATGGTCTGCAGCCCACCAGGCTCCTCTGTCCATGAGATTTTCCAGGCAAGGATACTGGAGTGGGTTGCCATTTCCTTCTCCAAGGGATCTTCCCAATCCAGGGATCCAACCTGGGTCTCCTGCACTGCAGGCAGATTCTTTACCAACTGAGCTACAAGGGAAGCCCAAGCTTGAAGGCTCTGGGAAACTCAGGAACCTGTGAATTCAGTGAATGGCAAAGAAAATTTCTAAGGGGACCTTCAGTCACGCAACAGGAGGCAGCACATTCAAACACCCTTGACGCCTCCTGCCCCAAGCTGGGTTCACCTTGAGGGGAAAAGGAAAGGGCATTTCAGTCCTTTCTCTAGGTGTCCCTAGGCTTGGCCAACAATCTATGTGGACAGAATCCTGACATAGCTCTGGAGACCATGGCCCCACTCTCCATGGGGTCACCTAGATCCATTTCCAACTTCACAGCAAACGTTGGCTGGTGGCCCAGACTCCTAGTACCTAGAGAGCCCCTGGTGCTTGGCACCTTTAACAGATGAACTAGATGGTCAATGAGCTCTCTGCAGCTTGAACACGTCAATTGTTTAGAAAAGAAAGGAGGAAAAGAGTCCCTCCTACTGAGCAGATGGTTCAGAAATGGAACAGAACAAAGAGACACTGGCAGACACTGCCACTTCCAACTGGCAGCCTGGTGCAGTAGGCAGGATTCTGCATTTGCAGCTCTGCAAACCAGAACCACCACTACCATCACAAGAGCAGCTAATACTTTTCCAGACTTAATAAATACTGAAGACATTAAGTCAGTGATCTCATCTGACGCTCACAATACGGCTTTAAAATAGGTATTCTCCTTTTTAAAAAAGAGATTGGATTCTTATTGTCTTCATTTTTACAGATGAGGAAACTGGTATTCTAGGATAAGCCAACATTTGCCCAATGTCTCACAGCTTGTAAGTGACAGAGGTTGGCTCTGAAGCCCCACAGTATGACACTAAAGCCCACATTTCATCATTAAAGAATCCTGGCTCCCACTAACTTACTGTGGACCATTGGTTTCCTCATCTGTGCAGTAGAACAGTGATGTTTAGAAACATCTGTCGAGATAGTGCCTGGCACATGGCAGGGACTCGGGACACAGCTGTGCCCTCTCTGATCTCCCTTCTCTTTCTCTTTTACTTGAACCCAGAGAAGAGAGGGTTTGAGTTTGTGGGTATGCTGTCGCCACCTATTTTTCTGGTCATGTCCAGCTTTGAGGAAACAAGCAATAGAAACAACCTCAAAGGGAAAGAAAATCTGTGATAAGCACCCATTCAATAGCAAACTCACTAAATGCCCATCCTCCAGACATGCACAAGGCTACTCGCTCTGTCTCTCCCCCAGATTTCCACTCTTTGATCACTCCACCATGACCTGCCACCCCTCGCCCACAGTGCTCAGTCCCCACTGACACCCCCCCTCCCTCCTTTATTTGTTTATTGTCTCCCCTCCTCCCCATCCTGCCACCTGAGCCTCAGGAGCGCACAGGCTTTGGTCTGTTGTATCCCAGTGCTTGGGGTTCCCCAGGTGGAGCTAGGAGTAAAGAACCCAGCTGCCAATGCAGGAGACACAAGACATGTGGGTTTGATCACTGGGTCAGGAAAAGGAAATAGCAACCCAATCCAATATTCTTGCCTGGAGAATTCCCATGGACAGAGGAGCCTGGCAGAATACAGTCCACGGGGTTGCAAAGAGTTGGACACAACTGATGAGACTTAGCACAAAGGCATCCCAGTGCTTAGGGCACAGAAAGCACTCAAAAAATACTTACTGAACACAGTGGATCACCACCCTGTGAGGTAGCATCATTAATGTCCCAGTGTACAGATGAGGAAACAGGTTCAAGGAAGTCAGTCAGGTGTTTTGCCCTCGGCCTCAGCTGTGGGTACTCCTGTCACCCTGGCTCTCTTCTGTGACCCAAACGCACACATGCCAGGGCGCTTTCTGCCTACACTTGGTTCCTCTGCTGCCTGCATTCCTATTTCCTCTCTCCTTGTGTCTCACTCATTCCTACCATCCTTCTGGTCTCAGCCGGAGGAGAGGTGACATCTCGGCACACTCCCATCCAGAATCCTGACTACCGGAATCAACACAACGAAAACCAAACGTTTCATCTATCTGGTGTTGTTTCCTGCCTCTCCCACCAGAACTCAGGCTCCCCCAGGGAAGGGACTTTACCCTTCTTGTTCTTTTCCTGGTCCTCGGGCTCTGGCACAGAGTGGGTGTTGAAAGAGTACGTTTTGAATGGCTTGCCTCTACGGAAGAGTCCAGCTCCACTGCTGCAGAATTGGGGAACTTAACTCCTCTCCCCCATCTCTAGGTCCGAGTGACTGAGGAACCCTCAGCTGCACTCACGAGGCTTAGCAAGGCCTCCCCACGCCTCCGCCACCCACGAGCGCTCGTCTGTACCCGCTCTCCCACAGGCCGGGCGACCGAGGTGTCGCGGTCACTTACTCTCTATGTAGCCGTGCAGGGTGACCATGCGAGCCCGCTCGGGGCTGCTGAACGGGGAGTAGTGGATGTCGTCGGACAGGGCGGAGGGGAGGCGGGACGGCGGCGCCCCAGAGGGCGGCACTGGATGCTGCGGTGTGTGCTTTTTATGACGCGCTCGGCAGTTTTGAAACCACACCTGGAACGACAGCCTCAGCAGCCTCAGCCTCGCGGAAAAGGGCTGGACGCGCCGCTGCGGGACCCCAGGCGGGACTGCCTTGTCGCCACCTGAGGAAGGGCGGCCACGTGTGCCCCCGCGGACCCGCAGCCCGGCTACGCGCTCGAGGGCCCGCCCCCAGGCCCCGCCCCAGACCCGAAGGCCCCGCCCACCCCGGCCCCACCTGGATGACCCTTCGGCTGAGGCCCGTCATGTCCGCAAGCTTCTGCAGCGTCTGCGCGTCGGGGTTGTTGTCCTGCGCGAACTGCGCCTGCATAACCTGCCAGGCGCCGCGGGGCTGTGAGGCACGAGCCCCCCGAGGTCGCCAACGGCCCCCGGCCCAATCCGAAGAGGCTCCGGCCCGGAGGCCACGCCCCCAGGCAGCTACAGCCCCTCCCCGCCACCCGCGGGTCGGGCAGAGGGGAGGAGTCAGGAGGCCCTATCAGCCCCGCCCACTTCGAGGCCCCGCCCACACCCGGCCACTTGCGGCCAGCCCGGGTACCTGCAACTGCTCGGCGGTGAACGACGTCCGGGCGCGCTTAGCCGGCTTGGGCTGCA
>NW_011494879.1:213849-219922 GCF_000754665.1 Bison bison bison | reverse complement strand
AAGAAGAAAGTCCCAGCTCTGGACCTTTCGACTAGTATTCTGAAAGCTAGCTGACTCTAGCATCCCAGTTTGGTCTCCCTCCTTGACATACTGAGGAAACCAAAGACTGATGGAGATGGGAAACAGGCAGGTTACAGAACTGTGATCCTAATTTTGTTTTTTTAAAAAAAGGATGGAAGCAAAAGGTTGGAAGGATATACACCAAAGGCTTAGGAAGAGGGAGTGCAATTATGAAGACTCAATGTTTCTGCAGCTTCTGAAGTTTTTCCAACAATCACATGTCATCACCTTTTCTAAGGTTTAATTTTGTTAACTGGAGTATGTGTTATTCTCTTTCCACTTAACATTACTTTTTTAATCACACTAAATATATTCTTTTAATATCTCATTTTTCTGAATGCAAAGCTAATATATGATCCTTATCAATAACTCAGAAATCAGATAAGCACAAAGAAGAAAATTAAAATCTCCAGAAACTCCACCACTATTCATAATTTTTTAATTAGGAAAAAGTGTGCTAAAAGAACAAAACAAACACTCCAACATACATACATAGAATACAATCTGGGAAGATATACACTAAAATTTGGGGTGGTGGCATTTGGAGTGGTCTTTATTTTCTTCTTTTTGCTTACCATCCTTTCTAAATTTTCTATAATGGACATGTGTGTGTTTAAGTTTTACAAGTAAAGCAGTAGCCAAAACTGAGGGCTGGTCAGTAAAGGAGATCTGAGGTCATAAGCCTTCAGGTTCCCTGCATGATAGGAGTCTGGAGTCAGGTCTGGCTATGAGAGCGGAGTGTAACTGGCAAGGCTGTGGCTATCGGGTCCTGTTTGGTCCAGATATGGAAGGAACCTGGAGTGACTGATGGCTCCTGGTGTGGGGGAAACGCTGACTCCTGGACTTCCACCCCAGCTCCACAACTGACTTGCCCAGTTTGCTTGCAGGTAAATTCAGAGCACCCCAGCTTCACTTGCTCCCCACCCAGACCCACTCAGCCCTGATCCTGGCAGGAGAAAGTGACGGCCCTGCTGTGGCCAAGGCTTCCCAGGTGGCGCAGTGGTAAGGAATACACCTGCCAAAGGGTTCGACCCCTCGGTCAGGAAGATCCCCTAGAGTAGGAAATGGCAATCTACTCCAGTATTCTTGCCTGGAAAATTCCTTGGATAACCAAGCTTGGTGGGCTATAGTCCATGTAGTCTCAGAGTAAGACATGACTGAGCGACTGACTGGTGCTGTGGCCATGGCCAACAGCACTCTGGGGATTCCTAACTAGTCCTCTGACTAGAGACTGAGGCAGTATGGTCCATACTTCCTGAGAGGCACTGGGGATGGGGCAGACTTAGCCCCCACAAACCCGGGAAGACCTGGGTCCTGTCCCTGAGTCTAAGTGTCTTCGGAAATCTCAGTATCAAAGTCAGAAGAGATTTAGGGGTCTTCCTAGTCCAAGATCCCCTGGAAAAGGGAAAGGCTAACCACTCCAGTATTCTGGCCTGGAGAATTCCATGGACTATCCATGGATTCGCAAAGAGTCGAACACAACTGAGAGACTTTTACTTTCACTAGTCCAATAACCTTTTTCCCACTAGGGAGAGTGAGACCCAGAGATAAAAGGCAAATTTGTAGGTCAGCACAACCTGCCAGAAGCAAAACTGAAGTTCCGGTCTCTAGACTCAAAGGCCTTTCTCCTTACAGCCCAGAATGAAAACCCCATGCCCAAACCTCTGGCTTGTACCTGCTGGGGTGGGAGTTGGGAGGAGAGGGTCGCATCATCTCTGGACGACTGGCCCAAGCCTGGTTCGCAAAGGAGAGGGGATGAACCTCCAGGCCACCCAGAGCTATCCAAAGGCAGAGTAGGCTGCTGGTGATGAGAGTCATTGCTAGGGCCATTGAGTGCCTCTTGGCTTTTCCGAACATCAGCCTCATCTATCTCTGAGGTGTCTTATCGTTAGCCCCATTTTACAGAGTAGGAAACACAATTTGCAAAGACCAGCAGTGTTACTTCAGACTAGCAAACAAATGATGGAGCCAGAAGCGCAAAGTCCATGCACAGCCCCACCCCCATGCTGCTCCCAGGTGATAAGGGGGGCGCCTGGATCTAGAGAATTGCAAGCAGTCCCTGGGGTGCTGAGGTGGCGTGGGGGTCAGAGAGGGCTGGGGGTGGGGAGGGGTAGGGGCGGGTTGAGTACCGTTCTCCGCAGCCCTCTTGAGGTTCTCGATCATGGTGTCGTAGTGAATACGGCAGAGCACCTTCTCCTCGACTAGGCCAAACTCCTCCCCTGTGGATAGCTGGCGCTTGCATGAGAAGCAGGCAAAACAGGCCAGGTGGTAGGCATTGCCGCGTGCCCGCCGGACCCAGTCGCTGGCGTAGATCTGTCGGCCGCACCGAGCGCACTTGGTCCCGAATCGGCTGTGGCACACGGAGAGGGAGGAGAGGAAAGGGATGGTGAGGCTCAGACCAGCCATCCAAACCCCTGAGTCTCTGCCACACCCGGTTCCCGAGGGACTTCACTTGTGCATTTCCCTTTGTCTGGATTCACCATCCCCTGCAGCCAAGTCCCACCTGGAAGGTGAGCTGGTGGGTGGTTTCTTACTTTCTTCTTGGTGCTTTTCTGAGTTTTTCAAATATTCTACCATGATCACTTAATTTGTATATGACATTACTTTGCTTAATAAAATATAGGGGAAATATAATAATAGCAATAACTTGGCAAATTTATGAGCACTTACCACTTGCCCAGCAAGATTCTAAGTGTTTTTTGTTGATTGTCCCAATTAATCTTCATTTTGCAAATGAGGAAAATGGGGACCAGAGAGGTAAAGTAATTGGCACAAGGTCACACAGCTTGCAAGGAGAGAAGCCCTAGCCAGTCTGACTCTTGAGAAGAATAAACTGTAACCCAGCTGTAGAGAAATTTGAGAGTTTCTTGAAAGCATAGACAGGTATGCACTTACTGGCTCTGTGACCCTGGACACAGTGTTTAGCTTCTCTGAGTTCTCATTTTCTTGCCCTGAGCTGAACTAGGTGACAACAGCAATGGTTAGTGCTATTGGTTTAGTGCTTTGCAGTCTATTCAGTAAGGAGCTAGTCTCAGACTCCGGAGCCCTGTGTCACTTGAACAAGAGAGAAAAGCCCAGATCAAATGCCTCACTCTCTCTCAAGCTTTCCCCTATTCTGCCGCTTCCCCTTCGCCCTCCCACTTTGTGGTGTGGCTGCCTCCACCGCCACGGGACTGGGAGCCCCTCTAGGAAGCAGCAGAGTCTGTTTACCCTGTCCCAGAAGTCAGCCCAAGGCCCGGCCCCGGAGCACCAGGGAAAGTCTTTTCTTGAAGTGGATGACTCACCCAGCGACCCTGCACCGGCCCTCTGGTACACACTCTTTTTCAGAGAATGATGACCCCACTCATCTAGCCCCTCAAGCTTAGAAACCTAAATCAACCACCCCTCCTCCTCCTCAACCCAGCAACCAACAAATCATCAGGCACTGTAGGTTCCCTTTCCTAAGTATCTCTGGGACCCATCTCTTCCTCTCCACTGCCACCGCTGCTTTCCTAAGCCTTGCTCCCATCATGCACCCCTCACTGCCAATCTTTACGCCTGTTTCCAGCGACACCCTGGCCAACTCAGCCTCCACACAGTGGCTGCAGGGAAGTTTCCAGCATGGATGCTTTATGCTGTCCCCTACCCAGCTTAAAATCCTCTGGTGGCTCCACTCTACGCTCAGGATCTGGTCCAAGATCCTTGGAGTTGACAGAGCTCAACAGACCACATCCTCTCTTGGCTCATCTCCTCCCTAACCTTCCTCAAGATCCCTCACCCCACACCCAAGCATGAGCCTGAGTCAGCCACGACGGAACGTGGTCCCAGGTCTTATGACCCCTCTGAAGCACTCCCCACTCCCCAGGCTTTCGCACAAACTGTTTCCTCTTCCCACCCCCGCGGACCTCCCCACTCCCAGTTCCATGGCTCCCAGCACCACCTTCTCAGCACTGAACACATCGACTTACAAAAAGTCGGGTTTCTTGGCTCCCCCTTCCACCCCGGCATTCCTGGGAAAGGATCTAGAAGATTTGCCTCTGTGTCCCCAGAGGCACATTTCCACCCAAAAGAGCACTGGAAGCGTCTTGAGAGCGCGCAGGAACCAGCCCAGCAAATGCGCTCTGGTTACAGCCTCGCCTGCCTTGGCAAACACAAACAACTGCCGGTTGAATAAACGGTCTCGGGTTGAACTGAGGAGCGGAGGCCTCGGCCAGCACCGACTACAGGCGTCCCTCCAGTGCCATGCCGCTCTCTCGGAAAAGGGGCTCTAGGGGACCCTGTCGGCGGCCGCGGGGTTCGCTCAGGCCGTTTTGCGCGCCTTGGCCGAATCAACCGTCCCTCAAACAGACAGAAGTGGTTCCCCACCCAGGAAATTCGGCTTCCCCAGCACAGCCCGCGGTCTCCGTTTCCAGTCCTTCAGTAAAGAGGAGAGGAAATCGTTTTGCCCATTTTAGTCTGCTCCCGTCGAGGGGCCGATTCCGAATTCCGCTGCCCGGCTCCAGACTGGGAGAACTTCCTGGCCTCTGAAAGGAAGAAGAAGGAAAGGCCAGCCGGGTGCAGAACCCTCGCTACGCTCCAGGGTTCCGGGCCGCAACTTTTTTCTTGCCTCCCTCTCGCCGCAGCCATGTGAAGTGGGGACTCTAACACCCAATTTGCACACCCACCACACGTTCAAGGTGGACAAGTGACTTGTCCAAGACGACACGGAGTGTGGAACACGGGTTGAGGTCCCTTCCGATGTGCAAAAAATCCCCTAGAACCTGCGGAAGCAGCGGGACTGGAGATGCGTAGAGTTGAAACCTGGTGGTATGAACAGGAAAGGGGCCTGGTTTGACAGCGTCGCATCCCCACTCCAAGCCTTGGGTCCAGGAAACTCCCTCGCGCAGGGCCTGGGGCCTCCGCAGGCTCGGGTAGAGAGATCCTGAAAGAGATGGTAGAGGAAGGTCCCGGCCTTGAGATGCAGGCGAAGCTATTGCGTCTCCAGCCAGCGGTTTCCGTGTTCCGGGATCGGTGCGCAGAACCGGAGTTTAAATTCCTGGATCCTAGCGCTTGGCTCTGCGGGATTCGTCGTTTTCCGCCAGGATGCATCCAAGACTCCTCGCGCATCCCTGGTCTTCCCGCTCCACGAGTCCGCGACGCCGGGCGCGTTCTGCGCCTCCATTGGCCGCTCGCAGAGCCCCATCGCCTTGTTCTGAGGCGGGAACCGCAGGCGACCTTTCAGCAACGTTATCTCCCATCTCGTATCACCCCAAATGCCGGGACCTGTCCCCTGCTCTAGGATCTCCCTGCGCGCGTCGTGTCTCCGCCCAGTCAATGAAACCATCCTCCCGGTTAGATCCTCGGATGGGGATGGGAGTCATTTTGCAGTTTGGGATGCGTTTCGGGCGGCTCCTGAAGCGTGTCCCCTACTCGGGGAAGGTGGCGTAAACAAGGGGCACCAGGAGGCTACGTATCCAGGCTCTGACAAACCGATAGACTCCTTTCCCAGGCGGGCAGCTAGGCCCGAGCCGCCGAATTCCGGAAGCAGCGAAATCGGCGGCAGAGACAACGAAACTTAAAGAAAGGGGTGTTCGGGAGCTGCGAAGGGAGCGCCAAAGGGATTAGGGGGCGCGGCCACTGTCCGCCTCCCCCTGCCTTGTGCGCGCCCCTCCCTGGGTCCCCGCGCACGCCACGGGGCAAAGGCGCAAAACACAGAGGCGCTTTGGGAATGGAGAGGTGTCGGAGGTAGGAAGCACAGCCTGGCAGCTGCTGCAAGGAGTGGAGTGGGCGCCGCGCACCGCCTTGTCCTCTCTCCGCGGAAGCCGGGAACGCAGACATCTGGGTATTCGTGGCTTTGCGGAGGGAGCTGTGCGCCAGGGACGGAATCAAGCTAGCTCTCTCGGCCTGTCTCTCCTGGATACCGAGCAGGATCCCAGCAGTTATTTGTTGCGTAAATGAGCCTCAACGAAAGAGCCCATCGGAATTTCACTACGACTCCTGTCCCCATTGCTAAGCTACCCCTTTTCTGGAAACCGGAGCTCAGAGTGGGAGGGCC
>NW_011494879.1:209879-213725 GCF_000754665.1 Bison bison bison | reverse complement strand
AAGCTAGTGAGACAAGACGCTGACACTCAAAACCAGTGTTCGCTTGTTTTGCGTTCGGGACGATCACTTGAGGGCCCTAGAGAAGAGATTCTATGAAGCAAACAAGTTGCGGGGGGATGGTCCTATGCCTTCTGCTTCTTCCCTGCTTTGCAAACCCACAGAAGAAGAAGCCGAAAACAACAGAACCAGCATTTAAGAGGTTAAAACGCCCCTCTCCTCGGAGGTCCCAGCCCAAGCCTCTCCCCGAACGCCTCTCTCAGCTCCCCCAACATCTGTCCCCCAACAGCTGGCGGCCGCTGGGCTGCTCTCAGCCGCGGTGGGGGGCCGCTTCCCAGCTCTGAGCCTCCCCGGGGACCCTCGGGGTCCGGGGGAGGGGGTGGGATTCCCCCGCTGGAGTATGTGGTCGGAGCTTGGGTTCAAGGGGAAACGAGGAAGAGAAGCCGGCCGGCTTGCCCTAAGTCACTAGGGCCAAGTGGGGACAGGAACCATTGTGGGCAGCCCCCCTTCCCAGGCCCAGCCCCGGGCACTCTCTGAACCCCACCCCCATCAACGCAAGAAGAGGTCGTTAACCCTTTACTGCCCATGCCAGTGGTCAGGAAACAAGAGGGCTAAGGACCTTGTGACCTGAACCTCCAGTCACTGGGACTCTGAGTTCACTCCTGCCCTAGTACTCCCAGGGCCCACCCAGGGACAGTCAGTCAGAGCACAGAGGGTACTGCCTGTGGGAAGCCAGCCAGCCAGGTAGGGAGTCTTAGGGCCAGCAGGGGTGGGTGGGTGTGGTCCTTGCCATTCCATGGGCCCCACCTTGCACAGACGGCAGGTTGCTGAGGTGTCTCAGCTACAGAAGAGTGCCAAATATTTAGACATAAGGATGGTAAGTCAGGCAGCCCTGAGGGTTATCCAAGTTCTGCCACTTATTAGCTGTGTGACCTCACCACTCAGGGCCTCAGCTTCCCCTTCTATAATGTAGGGGTTATGACAATTACCTACTCACAGGGTGGATGGGAGGATTCAATGAGATAAAGTAAGGAGATGTAAAGGGTTAACACAGTTCCCAGCTTAGAGATGCGCTCTGTACAGTCTCCAGACAGCATCTTCGGTCCTGTCCTCTTCCAATCTCTCAATGGTGGGATGCATTCTCCATTCTCTTGGGACACTGTCTCCCCCAGTCTACAATAGGTATGACACTTAGGAGGGGAGGGGCCGGAGGGGCACTGCAGATCAGTCCATGTGGGGGCAGCAGCCACAGGTCGGTGGGTGGGAGGAAGCTGTCTGGTTGGTTTATTTTTTAAAAAAATATTTATTTATTTGACTGTACTGGCTCTTAATTGCAGCATGGGGGATCTAGCTCTCTGACCAGGGATCTAACCCAGGTCCCCTGCATTGGAAGCATGGAGTCTTAGCCTTTGGACCACCAGAGAAGTCCTCTGTCTGGGGTTTTTATTGTTGAGACATGAATCTCCCAGAAAGGAACACTATCTTTCCACCCCCCCACACACAGGACTCCTCCTCCCCAACTTCATGGAAGCAAATAGAAAGCAAAGTGGTCTTAACCCAAAAAGTGAAGAAGTTAAAAGCATCACACATTTTCCTGGTGGAAAAAAGTTTTTTTTTTCTGCTAGGACTCAGGGAGTGAGGGGAGGTGGGAATCTGATTGAGGCCACAAGGGCTGGTGAGGTCCCTGTTTGGATGGTGAGTTGAAGAAACTGAGGCAGAGAGGTCCAGTGAACTCAGAGAGGGCACGCAGTCAGTGGAAAGCCAATTCCTTCCAACAAAGCCAGGAGCAGCAATGGCCCTCCAGACTCTACCCCACCCAGGCACAGCCACCTGCCTCCTGCCCCTGCGAGCTTGGAGTGCTTTCCTAACATCTAGCTTCCTGAGCCCCCGGTGCTACCAGCTCTGCCAAAGAAGATAGAAGAGGAGTCTACAGACCAGTTTCAGGGAAGGGCAAGATAGCAGATAGAACCGAGAGGAAGCCCATCCCTGGGGAATAAGACCAGAGGTCAGAGGACCTCAGAAGCTACCAGTGGGGTCTTGGCCACTTCCTCCCTCCCTGCATCCTGTTCAGAAATCTTGGCCTCTCTTTGGGGTGAGTGCTCCAGCCCATTTCCCATCAGACCCTTGATCTTGGGTTTCAGGAAACAGAGGGCCAGAGAATCTGAGTGCTAGGCCCTTCCCTGAACCCCAATCTAGAGAGAGGGCTCTGCCTTCCACACCACCACGCTCTCTCCAGGAAGAGCTCACTTCCAGCAGCCACCCAGAGCCTGGGCTGCTGCTCAGAGCAGACAATAGTCCCTGCCTGGTGCTCTGCCTGCTTTTTTCTCTCCCTTTTTGTGGGTTTCATTATTTTTGTTACAGGTGGGGCTGCCAGGGATGAGTTATGCCTGCAGGGAGACCTGGCTGGGGGAGAAACGATCAGAAAAGCCACAATTCTCTCATCCCAGGGAATGTGAGCCTTTATTAACTCTATTTTTTTTTTAAACAAAAAAATCTGTTTTAGTTTTGCTTTGAGGGCTGTTGTCACTAGAAAAGGATTAGTGCCCAGAACCTGCAGCCCAGAAATGGCCCAGCCCCATTCTTGCTCCCCAAGCTGTCTGAGGAAATGCCACCAGGGCGGGATGCCCCTGCCACCCTGCCAGTGGTGACTCTCATAGCACCTACCCTTTAGCGAGCCTCTGCTGAGCCTACCTCCCTTCACTGGCCTTCTTGGCAGCTCAGAGAGGTACCCTGGTAGGAGGACACTGAGGGCAGAGAGATGCAGTGATTTGCCCGAGGTCACACAGTGATTCAGGGTTGGCCTCATGGAGTCTGGTCTCTGTGTCTCCATGATAGCTGGATATCTCATTCTTCATCCCACTGCCGTGGAAAGGAAGGGAATGGAGGCTTTGAACAGTAGGGTCAGATCTGAGTTTTGGCTAATCCTTGAAGATCTAGGAAAGCACATCAACCAAGGAGGCTTGGTCCAGCTTTGGGCATGAGCTGGGGCTGGAGAAGCAGCACAGACACGTGGGCAAGTGGCTCACAGGGTGGCGGGTCTGCTGCCACCAGGAGAACCAGGAGAGGAGGCCAGGCTTACCTTACTCTGCGGGAAGAGGCCAGCTGGTTTACCCAGGCTGTCCTGGCCCACTGATGAACACAAGGAGCCCTGAAAGGGCAGCTGGCTTGTTTCTTTACCAACTGGAGTCAGGCCTAGAGCAGGGACCCTAACCTCCACTTCCTGCCCTGGCCAGCGAAGAGTCAGGACAGTGGAGGGGAGAGGTCACACTCTGGTTACACACCACACAATGACAGCCCTGCCCTCACATACACACAGGCTGCAGCCCATACCCACAAATCCACAGTCACTTCACACCCTTGAGCCCTCAGTGCCTGGATTAAGGCCATAAGCAGAAATGCCCCTCAGAGGAGGGGTGTGTGGCAGGGTGGGGAATGATGGGATTTCAGTCTCTCACCTTGAGACCCCAGTCCAGAAGGAAGCTTGTCCTGACCAACTTGCACAACACACACACACACACACACACACACACACGGTCCCAGCATTCACAGAGACACACACTCTCCACTCACACATGAACTGACAAATGCTTGCTGTAAAGGAATACTCACGCTATCCACACGCCCCTCGCCCTGCTCAGTTGACACATTCACCCAGGCCACTGCACAGATCCGGACAGGCACTTGGAGTACCAGGCCACCTGGTAGAGCCGCCCTTGCCCATGCACACCCTAGCTGCACTTCCACTCACGCCCATGCACCGATGGAGAAGAGTCCGTTTCTCCAGCCAGGCTTCCTAAGGTGTCCTTAGAGCACCCGAGCCCCAAATACTACAAGCCTCCCCCTAGATTC
>NW_011494879.1:206336-209618 GCF_000754665.1 Bison bison bison | reverse complement strand
CGGTGACCTCTCTCGGGGCAGGGATGGGAAGGATGTCGGCGGGATGGGGGCTGCTGGTTGTAGGAAGAGTAGCTTTCTCCACTTCCTAAGAAAGCTCTTGGGAACAGGCGTCCTGCCCAGGAACCAATTCCACTCCACTCTCTCTGGACTCCATAGACCCGAGTTCAGGCCTGCTTCACGCTTCCCCTAGGGATCGGGCCGGCAGTCGCTGCTTCTCTGACCTCACCGTGACCTCGACCCCATGACCCGGGCAGGGCCGAGCCGCGTGGTGAGGAGCCAGGCGCGCGCAAGCGGCGGAGATGCGGCGGGAGGATCAGCTAGGCTGCTGTCCAGAGCTGCCGGACGCGGCACCGCGGGGCGGAGGGTGCAGCCCAGGGTGATCTACTCGGGGACCCTGACTGCGGCGCCCCACTCCCCCTTCCTGTCCCGGCAGCCAAAGTCAGAGCCTAGACCCGGGAGAGGCTGAAGCTGGGGAAGAAACGGCGACGGAGCTGCGACTGGAACCGGCACCCGGGGCGCAAGCAGGATCCCAGACACGAAATCCTACACTCGAGCGATGCCGGGGTCTGAGTTGAGGCGGAGCCGGAGACCAAGGTCGGGGGTTAGATCGAGAGCTTGAATATGGGTTCGGATCCGAGACCCATGCGAGGCTAGTGCTTAAGGCCGAACCAGACCTGAATCCAGCCTCGAATTCGGCCGAGGTAAGAGCCGGGACCAGAGCCGGGACAAGAGTCTAGAGCCCAGCTCAGGGTCCTGCCGGGTAGAGACGCCGGCTTTGTTGGAGTGGGAGTAGGGTTTACAGCCCAGGGCCGGGGGCCTCGGAGCTCGACCGACGCGCTGGGAGTCGGAACCGGAGCCTGAGGTTCAGGCAGGAACCGAGAGGGAGCCAGAGACGCGACCAAAGCCGAGTGGGCCTCAGCAACCGGAGGCGGATCACCGGCCCGAACCCCTGCCGGCACCGACGAGCGGCCTGGAGCTCCTGGTGCTTGGCGCTGACAGCGGGTGGGCTGGGCCCCCGCGCTGCGCCGCGCAGGGGCATTCGGAACGCGGGGGCCTCCGGAGCCAGAGACCGAGCGCAGCTGACAAACGGCCTCTGAGCGCCCCCCCCGGCGACACTGCTGGCCCTACGGCCGCAACCTACCTGAAGTAGTCCATCTTGCAGAAGATTTCCTTATTCTTGATGTAGCAGCTGTTCTGCTGCCTCAGCGACGTGCGACACACGGAGCACTCGAGGCAGCGCACGTGCCAGATGAGGTTGTTGACCTGGGGAGGGGGCGGAGATGGGGGGACGGCTGAGCGAGGACCTCTGCGCGCGCCCGGCTCCAGACTCCCCAGCCCCCTTTGCAGACACAGGCGCCGGAGCTCTGAAGAAACATGTGACTTCCCCCACTTTTCTTCTGTAACATGGAAGCTCAGGGAAATAGAAATCAACTGCCCATTTTTCAGACGGGAACCCGGGGGCGCAGAGAGACGCAAAGATCTGCCCGAAGCCGCGGAGTCTGCCCGGGGCTGAGCAAGGATTCGAATTGAGGGGACCCGGCGCCGGCGTGGCTCCCCCTGCAGTCCTCAGGGTCGCAACCCACACCCTGCCAACACACACACAACAACCCGCCCCTGTCTCACCTTGAGCAGATAGCGGTCCAGGATCTCCAGGCCGCAGCTGGAGCATATGTTCTTGCCGGCGGACGGCACGGAGGAGGCGGCAGAGGGAGGTGAGCAGACGGAAGGCGTGCTGGGCGTACAGGGAGAGGCCCGGCCTTCGTCCTTGTCCAGACCGCCGGCCAGGGCCTCAGCGTCCGACTGAGCCTGCCGTACGGGAGAGGGAGAAGCCGCACTCTGAGCTGCGGGCCGAGTCGGGTGCCCAACGTTGCTGCAGCCTCGGAGACAGACCCGGGCCTCAGCGAACCAACCGACAACGAAATCCCCCCCCCCAAACGACAAGCCACGGGCTACAGGACAGGAATGGAAGGGCCTACTGGAGAGTAAAGGACGGCTCCAACTTTTAGCACGAGCGTCCTAGGTGCTAGGAGCGGTCAAAGCTCGCCTTCCCGGCCAGAAAACCGAGGCTATTAGAGAGACTGCGCCCTGCGGCAGTCCCCCAGCGCACGGGACAGCTGTTCGGGGCCGGAAAGCCGCGTCAGCTCCCCAGGGCCCGGCCGCCAGGGCACCGGGGACCGAAAGCAGGGCCGAACGAACTCACCATGGCGGGTGGCGCGGTCCCTTCAAGGCAGCGGGTGGTCGCTTTGCAGCCGGACCCTGGCTGGGCCATCACCTGGGGGAGGGGGGAGGGAACGCAAGCGGCGGCGGCTGCAGCACTGGCTCCGCGCAGCCTGAGCCCAGCGCCTCCCCGCGCCTGTTATATAAACCGGCGCGGAACAATGAGTCCTAACTTTGTAGTGGGCATTTAAAGCCCTTCCCCACAAAAGCGGTGTCTCTCTAATGAAGCAATTTGAATTTGGATTGGATTTTTTCCCTCTCTCTCCCCCTCTCCCTGCACTTAACCCGTGGCTCTTGAAGTAATCGCTTAGTTCCCTTGCAATCCAAGCCTCTGAGGGGGAAAAAAAACACGCGCACACACACAAACTACCTGCAATTAGAAATTGTCGTGAATGCCCAAGATAAGAGGTAGCCAGAGTGTCAATTCCAACTGTCAATCAGTGAGATCCATCAGGCCGCCCAAAGAATTGCAAATTTGATTTTTTAATGGTAGTAATTAAAAATCGAATTTTTTCTCCCTCCACCCACCCCCCTTCCTCGCTCCCTTCTCCTCCTCTCGGCGCAAAATGCAAAAAGGAGAAAAGAGAGAAAGAAAGAAAATAAAAAAGAGATTGGGGAGGGGCGCTTGAGGAAAATAAAACCCTGAGCGCTGGGAGCATCAGCCCGTCCGCCCCGCGCGCGCGGCGAAATTGATGCGGAGATGCTGACGCGGATTCAGGCGCTTTCCGAGGGCCAGTCCTAGGAAAACCCAGAGCAAAACGGGGGCGAGATCGGGGACGAAACAGGGCCCAGAAAAGAAAAGGGAGGCGTCCAAGAAGAGGAACGAGCACCCTCCAGCCCCTCGGAGCTCCCGGGACCGGCCCCGCGCCGCGATTCTCAGCGTTGCGCCGGCACAACCCCCGGCGCATCGGCGCTATCAGCGCCTATTCAGACGGACAATACCCGCCTCGCCTCCTCTTGATTCGCCTGTGTCTTTGCTAAATCGCTTTTTGAGAAATTCCTCCAACATTTGCATAATGTGTTCCCGCTTTCCGCGACCCCCCTCCTCGTGCTCGCGCGCGCTCA
>NW_011494879.1:198910-205885 GCF_000754665.1 Bison bison bison | reverse complement strand
CTCCTCCTCCTCTCCCTCCTCTTGGTCCTCCTCCCCTTCCAGCTGCGGCGGCGGCCGCCCTGCCGCTGGAGCCCCGCGCGGTTCAAGATGAGTCATGCGTGACCAATCCCCTCCCCGCCAAGGGAGAGCGAGACACACACAGAGAGGCGGCGACCCAGAGACACACACACAGACCGTCAGACACACAGAAACTCAGAACCGCCGGCAGAGAGACTGAGGGACACGCTGACATGCAAAAGGCACCGGCAGGCGCAGACACCCAGCTCTCATCACCGCCCCCTCCGCCCCTTGACGGGGCACCCACAGCTCTCGGCCACAGCCCCACTTACAGGTACAAGAGGGACCCATGCTCACACCTTGGGTTTCATATAAAGTCACACATCAGACTCTGTTGATGCAATCCCATGCCTGGCACGTTTGTGTACGTGCTGATGCAAATGATTACCTGTTCGCCTCATTTACACAAGCACAAGGCATGCACACATAACTCATACACCTGCCCAGCTGCCTCTGCTCCATAACAGAGAGCATGCCAGTTCCTAAGGGCTTGGGCTACATCCCATCCTAAATAGGAGTGGGTTGGGTGGGAGAGGTTGGAGGGGGATGTTGTTCCCCTGAATTCTCCAGGGAGGGATTGCCTGAGACATCCCCCTCCCCTGCAGAATTTGCTGAGCTAAGCAGTCTAATGCCCATCTCACCTTCTCTAGGGGTCTACTGATAGTAAGAGAGATGGGGGAGACAAGGAGGCCCTGGCACTGAGAGAGGAGACACAGCCTCCAACAACCCAGACACAAAAGACTCAAAGACATAGCCTTACACACGTTGACATGCAATGTACACACACATAAGTGGACACTCACAACCTTGGCCCCTTTCTCTACACACAAATTGAGCTCAGAGGGACATATAAATATACATCATCTTCGAAAAACAAATATGCACACTTAGATCCAGCCCTACAGGCACCACACACCCCACCTCCACGCAGTGGCACATGCCATCACCTCCCTAATTGTCTTCATTTACAAATGTAAACACCCCACACAACTCTTCTTAGACGTGTACACACATCCATAGTTAAGAGAGCAGATTCCCACAGAGAGCTCCAAACCCATGTGACACCCCGTGTCCTCTACTCAGATACTCTCAGATATACACACATATCCCTACAGATGGCAAGATAACCATTTATAGTCAGAGACAGACCATACACCTCTGAAGACACAGGATTCCTGGTGGGCACAGCTTCAGTCATGCACACATAGACAAATCTTAATAGGCACAGGCAGATGAGGCATTTGCCCTCCAGGATAATACTATAGACTCACACCTCCTGTAGCCTCAAAAGAGACAAATATCTGTTCCTTTATACACACAAAGGTACACAGAAATGGCTCCAACCCCAGCCAATAGCATCTCCCACTTGCTGCATTTTCAGCCATTTATACAGAGTGGAAAGTTTCTCTTTGGATCGTAATCTTTTCTGCTAAGAGTACAATTGCAGTCTGAAAGCTGGTGAGGTGTGTGCACAGGCACACACATATGCATGTACCCTCCAACATCCACCAGAGCTGAACCAGAGATGACCAGAGATGAACAACCTCCTCCTTGACTATCTTCTTTTGAATATAATAAACCCAGCTGCTACTCCTCTGTACTTCTATCCAGAGCAGGCATTTTACAATCATGCTATTTTTTTTCCACAATAACCCCATTAGGTAGTGTCTCTTATTGTACCCATTTCATTGATGAAGAAACTGAGGTTCAGAGAGATCATGTGATATGTCCAAAATGGTGCTACATGGCTAATAATTGCCAGGGCCAAGAACTCAAAACCCAGATTCATCTATCATCAGAGCTTATACTCTTAATTTCTAGGCTACATACATGATCATGTCCACTCTATGCATATATGCACAGACACGTGCACACACACACACACACACATACACATACACACCTTTTCCATATTATCCATCAAAAGCCCTGGATATGACTCCTGGCCTCACCAGTTATGGGCTAAGCTTGCTTTGTCATCTGCAAAACGGGAATAATAATTGGGCAAACTTTATCTCCTTCTCTTCCCTTTCTAGGCAGCTGTGGGAACCAGAAGGTCATTGAATGTTATACAAAGCTGTACAGATGTGTGAGTGCAGAGGGACTCTGGGAAAGAAGAGGCCACGAAGATGGCACTAGCTCTTCAGGCAAGAGGTTGGCAGAGGTATGGAGGAGACTTGAGCTAAAATGAAAAAACGAAAGGGTAGATGAAATATAAATGGATTTAGGGGAGAGAAGAAAATATTCCAGGTAGAGGGATGAATGCCAAGACGCAGAGGCTAGGCAAACAAGCTGTTGCAGTCCTAAGAGAAGGAATGTAAAACCCAGGCTCCTTAAGTGATAATATAAACTACTGTTTATTGAGCATTTATGTGCCAAGCACTGTTTTACATGCATTATCCTCTTGACCCCTTGCAGCAACCCTGCATGGAGGTTATATTATTTTATTTATTTTGTAGTTGAGGAAACAAGCTTACAGGAGCTTCATTTCAGGCTCTAGCATTCAGATTCCAGAACCCAGACATTTACCTACTCTGTAATTCTGATATGATGCTCAGAAAATCAAAACTGGAATAAGAGGCATTAAACTCAGTAGGGAAACACAAATACTCTAGAGCCAGACTGTTGCGGTGCTAATCTTGTCCTTGCTCCTTATTACCTAAAGGACTCTGGACAAGTTATTCAGCCACTCTTCAGTCTCAGTTTCCTGATCCATAAAGTGGGGATGATAGCAGAGTCCACTTCTTCTACTTGTGAAAATTAAGCAAACGATCCATGCAAAAGAGAATCACGCCTACCACACAGAAAGCAACCAATAAATAACAGCCATGATTAACTAAAGTCTGTCGTAGCTCAGTCGGTAAAGAATCTGCCTGCAATGTAGGAGACACTGGTTCAATTCCTGGGTCAGGAAGATCCCCTAGAGAAGGAAATGGCAACCCACTCTAATATTCTTGCCTGGAGAATCCCATGGACAGAGGAGCCTGGCAGGCTACAGTCCATGAGGTCGCAAAGAGTCGGACACAACTTAGTGACTAAATCAGCACCATCATTAACTATGGACTGGCTGCATTTTCCAGTTGTTATTCTAATAGGTACCACATCAAAAAAATTTTTTTATGGAGAAAGGCAGGGTGTAAGTCAACCAAAGAATCAAATATTCTCCTGAATAACTGCAGAACCATTATTCCAACCCAGGGCTTGCCTGACTTCAAAGAAGACAGAAGTGAAATTAATTTGGAAGATACATCTCTTCCAACAACTCCTGACTCCAACAGGAAAGACAGTCCGGATAGGACTGACCTTGGCAAAATCAGGATGAGCAAAGTCAGTACATTCTATCAGGATCCTCAAGTCCTTCCTATGGGAGACTGTGGGCAGGTCACTGAGCTTCTCTGAGCCACCGTTTCCTTACTTGCCAGAAGGAGATAACGGTGTTTACCTCTCAGGATTTTGGTGACAATTAACCACATAATAAAGACGAATATTTCGAAAGTGTCTCCTCTATTCCTGGCCCCGTAGAAGTGCCTTACATGTAAAATGTTGTCAGTAGTCCTCGTGTGTAATGTCCTCAGCATCCTACAGGTACCACGTAATAAGCATCCTAGGTGTATAGTGAATTCTGCCTTTCACCTCAGTCCTTCTCCTGGTCACGAAACAGGATGTGGTCATCCCACCTCCCCCTCCCCCCACTCCCCAGGATGAGTTTTGCTGTCCTCCTCCACCTGAGTCGTGGTCCAAGATTTGGGTTTAAAGAGAGACTTCATTAGTAACTGGATGATTCTGTGGGAGCGCCCCCAGCAGCGGTTCCGCCCTGCCGGGGAGTAATTCTAGGAAGGTAATGTGAGCTGGGGGAGGCTGGAGACCCAACTTCACATTTATTTATTCTGACAGCTAAATTGGTGAGTAAGGGGGGAAAAATCAGATGAAAGGCATTTCAGAGTAAATACTAAATACAAAATTTAAACATGCAGGTTGTGATAAATGGGAAGGGGGCAACGGGAAAAGATACAGGCAGGACTGCCCTCCCTGGCTCAGGCCCCCATCCTCACCTCATCACCTTCCTGGGCACTTCCTGTTTGAGTAGGGGAAAGAGCACAGAATGGGGTACGGACCACATGACCCTATGTACTCTCCTGGCCTCGGTGTCCTCATGGTAAAGTGTGTGTTATTTGAATCAGATGATTGTGCGAGTGATGGAAAGACCAATAGCCTTGGAGTCAGATAGACCTGAGGTCAGATCCCAGCCCAGCTACTTCCTGGCTGGGTGAACTTGGACAATTCACTGATCTGAACCTCAGTTTCCTAGACTATGGGGACAATAATCTCAGGTGAGTAAATGAGATGATTGGCGTGGAAGAGTTTTTAGACTTCAGGGTGTATTACACACGTGAGCAGCTGGGATCAAGAAGTCACTCGGTCCTCTTCTGGTTCTGATGTCCACTGGGTAAATTAGCATCAGTAGATATTTATGAAGCTCTGACTCTGTGCCAGGCTCTCGGCAGGGCACAGGAGACAGAACCAACTGTGAGAGGCCCAGTCCGTAGGGCGAGAGGAGAGACAACACTTGCAGTGCTTCTGGACAGGTGCTACATGAAGGGGAGCACAGGGCTAGGGAAGCAAGGAGGAGGGATGTTGAATTTGGCTTAGCGGGTGGGGATTAGAAATGGCATGCCAGAGGAGATGACTCTTCGGTGACATCCTAAGGGACAAGTCTGAGGCAGGCTAGGACTAAGAGGGGTTGGATCAGGATGGAGGATGGGTGCACAGTGAGTGTTTTGCTGGAGGCAATTTTGGGAGGTTGGTAGGATCCAGATTGTGGAGGATCCAGACTGAGTGTGGAGTGGAGGAGCTGGGATTCCTCTCCAAAGCTATGGGTTCATGAGTCAACAGTTTTAAGGGAAGTAGCATCCTTCCCTGCAGACGCAGCATGGTGCAGTGGTTAGGGAATCTGGGTTGGAGCCAGGTAATCTCAGTTAATACCTGAGTCTGTTACGCACTGGTTGTAAGACCTAAGATGTGAGAGAAACTCTCTAGAGCCTGAGCCTCCTCAACCACCAAATAGGAGTTAACAGAAAAGAGAACCCATTTAAGGGTGACCTCAAAGGGCTAGAGGTCTTCTGAATTCTGCCTTGGCCACACTGCTTAAAATGAATCTCTCTTAATAATATTTTTCCAGCAGAAGGTAGGCTTAAAAATAGGCTAGACTGGGATGAGCCTTGTATAATATGCAAAGGCATTTCAACTTCAGCACATAAACTATAAAGGGCCATCCATATATTTTCAGCATATAGATGACATGATCAAATTGGGGGTTTGGAAAGATGACTTCAGCAATGGCTTGAGGATAGATTTGAAGGGTGTGAGTCCTGCCCTGAGTCCTGAGGACACTGGAATAATCTAAGGGAGAGGTGCTGAGGCAGCTTCAGGGACAAGAAGGATGGAAAGAGGTCACGTAAAGTTAATTATCATATGTTGCTTTATTAGTCATTATGTCACTTTATTATATATGATCATATACTTTATATATTTATTACTATATATATCACACATCCAATTTCCTAAATAAGCTTTACATATTTAAGCTGTATATCTATAGAACCATATGTTACATAAGTTATATATGGTTCTATGTGTGTGCATGCATGTATGATCTGTCGTGACTGACTCTTTACAACCCCATGGATTGTAGACCACCAGGCTCCTCTGTCCATGGGATTTTCCCAGCAAGAATACTGGAGTTTGCTCAAACTCGTGTCCATTGAGTCAGTAATGCCATCCAACCATCTAATCCTCTGTCGCCCCCTTCTCCTCCTGCCCTCAGTCTTTCCCAGGATCAGGGTCTTTTCCAATGAGTCGGCTCTTTGCATCAGGTGGCCAAAGAATTGGGAGCTTCAGCTTCAGTCCTTCCAATGAATATCCATTGACCATTTGGGTGTTTTAATTCCTTTTATGATTAACTCTAGTGATCACTTCATTGGGCTTTGTTGTTCCTTCAACACTTCTCTCACACCTTCTGCCTGGTTTGTGTGTAGACAGCCTTCAAAGCTCAGTTCAGGTGTTGCTTCTTCTGGGAAGTCATCTCTGGCCCCGCCTCCATTTCCAGCTTGAGTAAGAACCCACCTCCCGCACTCCTGCAGCTCCCAAATCTTCCCTTTATCAAGGCACACAGTGGTGTATGGGACCGAGCCTCCCTGTCTATACACCTTCCCTACCTGCCACGTGTAGATGCTTGAGGAATGACCCACTTTCTCTATGATGAAGTTGCTGGCCAGAAAGCTTTTCAGCCTGTTTTCAGAGGAGGAAACTTTAATTTTGTTTTTCAAGGTTAAATTTTAAATTCTGTTTCTACCTTAGAAAGGTCACCGGGCATATTAAAAATAAAATGCCATTCTGTATCACCAGGAATCCTAGCCAAGTCAGACGGAAAGCAGAGGAAGGATGGTGCAGCCCCATGTCCTAAGAGAAAGAAATTCTGACAGGTCTGTGTTTTTAAACTTGGGATTCAAGTCTCTCTCCAGAGACCATTAAGGAGAGCGTGCCTGAGAATGAAACCAACCCAGAGGAAAACACAATCAAGAGACAGACAGATTCCTGACCATACCATTTGAACACCTGGACTTCTTAGTTCCATGAGCCAATAAATTTCCTACCAGAAGGTAGCTGGAGTAGGGTTTTTGTTACTTGAACTGAGTCCCAACTAACCTGCTCGCATAGCTGGGGCTAGAGGTCTAACTCAGGCTTGTGTGTGTTTTTGCTCAGTTCCATCTGACTCTTTGCGACGCCATGCATTGTAGCCCGCTAGGCTCGTCTGTCCATGGAATTTCCCAGGCAAGAATACTGGAGTGGGTTTGCCATTTCCTTCTCCAAGGGATCATCCTGACCCAGGGGTTGACCTGCATCTCCTGCACTGGCAGG
>NW_011494879.1:159136-198810 GCF_000754665.1 Bison bison bison | reverse complement strand
TTGAGCCTTGGTTTCCTCACCTGTAGGATGAGGGAATTTAGCCTATAGTTGTATAGTTTTTTTTTTTTTTTTTCCAGTACAGTGACGCTATGAGGCTTGGACAGCCAGTTCTCCATCCCAAAAGATGAGACATAAGTGGGTCCAGAGATGTGATAAGGAACTGACACCATTTTATTGCCTCTGTGCTGCTTTGATTTGCTTTTAACACCGGAACTGTTGACACCAAAAAGGTTTAGAAAGACATTTCCATGAATGGAATAAACTTCAGAGCAGGGGTTGGCAAATTTTTTCCATGAAGGGCCAGATGGTAAATATTTTAGGCTCTGTGAGCCATACAGTCTTTGTTGCACTAAACTCTGTAATTGTAGTGGGAAAATCAGCATGGACAATATGTAAATGAATAGACATGGCTATGTTCCAATACAAGTTTATTTATGGACACTGAAATTCAGAATTCATCTAATTTTCATGTGTCACAGAATAGTATTCTTGACTTTTTCCTCAACCATTTAAAAATGTAAAAGCCATTCTTAGCTCTGTGGGCTGTACGAAAAGAGGGCACAGGCCAGTTTGCTGATGCAACAAACACTGGGCTAGGATTCTAATGCTCTCCTATCAATGTGATCCTGGCCAAGTCGCTTTCTCTCTGTTTGTGCTGTTCCCATCTGGACAGTGAGGACATTATGTGGGAGGGCCTCTCAAGGCCCTTCAGTTCTCAAGTACCACGATTCTGACTTTTCATCAACAAATATTTATTCAGCATCTACTACATACCTGGCATTTTTTCTTTTTTTGGCCTCACTGTGTGGCATATGGGATCTTAGTTTCCTGACCACTGATTGAACTTGTACTCCCTGCATTGGGAACTTGAGAGTCCCAATCACTGGACTTCACGTAAGTCCCTACCTGGCATGGTTTTCAATGTTGGGACATAGCAGTGAACAGAAGTTCCTGCTCCCAGGGAACTTACATTCTAATAAAAAAAAAGAGAGAGAGAGCATGCGCGCAAGAGAGAGAAAGTAACTTTGTATATGATGTTAGGTAGTGACAAGGACTGTTTAGAAAATGAAGGGGGAGTGATTAGAAGTGACAGGGCTGATTTTAGATAGGGAGGTCAGGTAGCCTCTTGAACATGGTCCTTTGAACAGGGACTTGAATAAATAAGGGAATGGACTCTGTGAACAGCCAGTGCCAAGGCCTCATGGTAGGACCTCCTAGCACTCAAGGAGTAGCGAAGCCATTGAGGCTGGAGCACAGTGAACAAAACGCATAAGAGGCTTATAGGGTCAGGCAGGTTGTCAGGGACAAGTCACTTAGGTCTTTGGATTGTATTCTAGGTGTGGCAGAAAGCCCATGGAAGGGAATGACATGCTCAGATGGGGAAAGGATTGCTCTGGTTAAGGTGGAGGCACTGGGTGGAAGCAGGGAGATAATTAGGCAGGTACTGCAATAGTAAAATGATTGGACTTAAGATGAGGTTTTTTAAACATTTTTTCAAGATGTATTTTCAATGTGGAGTTGACAGGATTTGTTCAAGGACTGGGTAGAAGGAACAGGAGAAAAAAAGAGAAATCAAGGATAAATATGGTAGAATCAAATCATTTTTAGGAACATAATGATTACAGAAAGGAACTATTTAACATTAACTTGTAAGGTAAGAATTAATCTTATTCTTTTATACAGTAGTATTAAAAATGTAGATATACTTGGTGATTTAGAAAGTATCTGTACACGCCTTAATAGACAAGGGAACAGCTCTAGAATATCTGGTTTTACAAAACTGCTGCTGCTGATTTTTGATATGCTTTGAAAAATCTTTCGTGTGATTTTTTTTCTCCTAACATTGAGATTCCAGTTACATAAAGTCTACTGGTTAGGGTTACATTTTGCAAGGGATAAAGAAGAGCTGAGATTAAGGAGATATGCCCCTCAATTCTTCACTCTTGTAAAAATCAAAACTGTGACATAATTTTAGCAAAACAGTAAGCCAACAAATAATTTTAAAGTACAGATAACCTCATAACAAGGAGTTTACCAAGTTAACACTCATATTTAACAAACCTTTAACCACACTGCTTTCAGCATATTTATAACATGTACTTTTATTCTTCTGAAACCCTACTTTGAAAGAGGGACCAAACACATTTTCCTACTTCAGGGGCCTCCATTAACAACTTTTTTGGGAACAGTTAGATGTACAGTGAGAACAGCTAGTCTCTTTGCTCATCTCTAACAGAAGGAGGCAGGCACAAAGGGTGCAGAGACCTGCCTCTGGGATCAGAGAAGGCACTTAGAAGCAGCACCTTGCCTGGACACCTCCATGGCCACAGGAGGAACAAGCCTCCTGGAGAGCTGCAGTCTTCAGTGCAGGAGACGGACGAGACAAGACACAACCACAGACACTGTCTCGCGTTTATTCACACAAAGGAGTACGAATCGGTACAAATAATAAACATTGCTTTAAATACAAATAAATAGCTCTGGTTTCTAAAGGAAACAACTCTAGATAATCCAAAGTTAAGTATTTTCTAAGTTCCTATTAAAAATAGAAGACTATTTATTTTGCATTAAGTCCTATTCCACCATAGCTCTTAGAGGACCTCAAGGGTAAAATGGTGAATTCTACATTCTTAGAGAAGTCACCAGAAAAATGGGAGATAATGCTCCCACTTCCCTGAACTATCCCCCAAACAGAAAGAGAGTTACTTGCATCTTACACTGAGCTCTTGAGTTTTGCAGGCAGAATAACACTAAACGATATCTGAAAAGTTTTAGCTTGGGAAAGGTGACAGGAATTTCTCTGAACCCCTTCTGTGAATTACAACACTACACCATGCTGAAGTTTTGGTTCAAGTGTCTTAAATTCATTTCTGCTCATAGGAAGACTTAAGCTCCTACAATGAGAGCCTCCTCTCGATGGGAACAATGACAGTAAACAGTTGTAATCGCTGAGTGGCACCTTGAGTAACAAAATGATTTCATGCTGAAGAAGCAATGGTGCTCCCCAGTGAAACAGCCTGTCCACCTGGCACCAAAATGACCAACCAGCAGTGCTGACAGGAACAGACTCCCAGATCAGCGGTTGTTCTTCCTCTGCTGTTATACTCAAAGTGTTCAAAGTGGCAAAAAATATCTGAGAAGTAGGTTCTACAAATGAAGAATTGTTTTAAAGTCATGCAATCTTTCAAGCCTTTATAAACCACATAAAACATGAGGTCATTGCAATCTTGGTGCCAGAGCAGTGTCTGCTCCACTGACTTTCCGTGTCCACTGTGTGTCCCCATCGCACCCCACACGAGACAATTTCTTCTACTCAGACCCCTACACAGTTATTAATAAAGGTAAGGTATAAGTTTGATAGAGAATCAATATAGCAATGTTTAAGTTTTCAAAGATATCTGCTTTTCTATTTAGATTGATCATGATATAATTCCAAACAGAACATTCTCATGCTATTAAAACAATCTCATGCAATAAATGCAACTTTAAAAGTCCCACACTAATAATGACATTTGGTATTATAGAAGGCAGGATTATTTAGATTTTTAAAAAAAATGATCACGATAGAATACAAGTTGGATTTTCAAACAGGACTTCTGCTGTGGTACAAAATGCTAAATTTCGGTCTACAGTTTTGTCGACGCAAACACTTTTAAAAGATATACACCATGTTTTCCTAATTGGGATTTTGAAACAATAAGCATAATTCTTTAACAGATTACCACAACATTTGCTCAAAGAACCAGCTCTTTTTGCCAAGAACTTTTTCTTTTCAGTCCAGTTGGAGGGATTTCCATAGAAAATTCTGGAACAGCAGTTTCGAGCATGATTCAAAATTTCTTACTTCCCTCCCTTGTTTTTTTTACTTTTTCTTTATGTTGTAAAGACAACTGAGCACAGAAAAAATTTTTTTTTTTTTTTAAAGACAGCTCTTAATAAATTAAGTTTCCTGATTTGAATGATAACGTTCTTTGTCTTTGCCTTTCTTTCTGGCACACTATATAATGTTTCTGGAGTTACAAATCCAAACAAATGAGCCAACTAGAGCATCCCAGCATTCAAGTCACAGTTTTGGATAAAATCCTATTTATTCTGGATGATGCTCAATTCCACACATACTTCAGGGAAGAAACATCCATAAGAAGGACATCCAAAAATGTTATGTTACCAAACGCTAACATGTGACTGCTCTGTCGGGTAGTACTGTTCACAGCTACAAGTACAAAGGCAGAGGGTCTCAGGTGTGGAGAGCAGTCATTCATAACCATCATCTTCGAGATTTCCAAGCTGTTCGAGAATAAGGAGTAGTCCTTTTTTTATCTGGTGGCTTGAAGTAGGAATAAACAGGCGCTGCTGGATATTCTGCATCAGGATTTTCTGCCATCATTTTCAGCTTTGCTTCGATGGCTTTGATCTTTGCAGTGACACTGGAAAAAGGACAGCAGAGCATCAGAGTGGGCCTGCATACATTCAAGAGAATACCTATGTATTTCATCTTCTTTGTGGCTCTCAGGCATATCAGAGAAACAACAAGACACTCAAACACAAACATACAAACATTTCATAGAAAACAGGATTTCCCACAAGCCGTTGGGTGCAGCCAATAAATAAATAAATAAGAACAACAAAAGGAATACAGTTTTATTTGGGAGAAAAAAACCCCCCACAAAAATAACTGTTCTTATTTTAGGAAAGAGATCAAGGGTGAAACATCTATTAAGCTTTTTCTGTAAGACACTGTTAGGAATACTTTGTATATTATTACACTTAAACCTCAGACACCAACACTGTTCAGCATCTTAGTACCTGCAGACAGTAGGCCCTCAAAGATAACTTGTACAGGGATTGAAAGCAGAGTCTGAGAGAGAGATGTATACTCCCATGCTCATGGTAGCATTATTCACAACAGATAAACTGCGGAAGCAACCCAAGTGTCTACTGAAGTAAGAATAGATAAGCAAAATGTGGTAGACACATAAGCTCCAATATGGAAGAACCTGGAGGACGCTATGCTAAGTGAAACAAACCAGTCACAAAAAAGACAAATACTGTATGATTCTACTTAAATGAAATACTTGAGAGAGCAGTCAAAATCAGAGACAGAAAGTGGAATGATGGTTGCCAGGGACTTGGGGGAGGTGGGAATGGGGAGTGATTGTTTAATGTGTACAGAGCTTCAGTTTTACGAGAGAGAAAGAATTATGGAGCTGGATGGTGGTGATTGTTGTACATTATGAATGTACTTAATACCACTGGACTGTACACTTAAAAATGGTTAAGATGGTAAATGCTGTATTATGCGTAAATGTATATTATTTACCACAATAAAAATGGAAGAAATAATTCATGTAGGTTACATTCTTCATTTGCAGACAAAGAAAAAAAGGCATAGAAAGGTTAGTGCCCATAGCTAGTAAGTGGCAGAGCTGAGATTTGAATAGAGCTGGACTCCAGAGCCATACTATGAACTCTTTCTTATACAGTACCACCTTCTGAATCATTGAATAATAATGGAAAAAACATCCCTGAAATCGTACGAAGTCCCTTTTTACTGACAAATGTGTGTTTAGGCTATCATTTACAGAGCACTTACAATGAGCCAGGAAGTGTGCCCAGCATTTTACTTATACTGTTTCTAATCCTTGCAACAGTATTTCGAGGGTTATCAACCACATTTTTGTTGTTGCTGTTCAGTCCCCAAGTCGTGTCCAACTCTTTGCAACCCCATGAACTTCAGTACACCAGACTTCTCTATCCATCGCTATCTCCCTGAGTTTGATCAAACTCATGTCCACTGAGTCAGTGATGCCATCCAACCATCTCATCTTCTATTGCCCCCTTCTCCTCTTGCCCTCAAATTTTCCCCAGCATCAGGGTCTTTTCCAATGAGTCAGTTCTTCGCATCAGGTGGCCAAAGTATTGGAGTTTCAGCTTCAGCATCAGTCCTTGCAATGAATATTCAGGGCTGATTTCCTTTAGGATTGACTGGTTTGATCTCTGTGCAGTCCAAGGGACTCTCAAGAAACTTCTCCAGCATCACAGCTCAAAAATGTCAACTCTTTGGCACTCAGCCTTCTTTATGGTCCAACTCTCACATATGACTACTAGAAAAACCATAACTTTGACTACACGGACCATATTTTATAGATAAACAAATGCAGAAGGGTAGTGATTCAACCAAAGTTCACATAGCTAACAAATCGTGGAGCCAGGATTCAAGCCCAGTTCATCATCACAGGCCTTGCTTTTTCCTCTTCATTAGGCTGGGAGCTGAGTAGCCATGTATTAGAGAGAAGGGATGAGGAGACACTGTGGAAGCTGTGAGGCATTTCCTTCTGATCAAGGACACCACTATCCCTAGGTCAGAATGCAACACACTCAACTAGAGTATTTTTTGGCTTATGGCTTCCTTTAGTTTCCACTTTGACTCTGTCAACAGTCTACAGTCAGGGATAGAAACTTGGGAGGGAATGTATACATAGCCTTTAAGAAATCCTCAAAAAGCATATATCTGCATATACTCAAGATTTTACATGGGCAATGTAAAATTAAAAAACTTAGTTGCCATAAAAAAGAACTCTGAAATCTCACTGAGATGCATTCCACACCTTTTCCATTAATGGAAAATTTAACAGCCAGCCATCCGTTCTGTATGGGTCCCAGGGAAAACAACCTTCTCTAATTAGGTATAGATGTTAATCAAAACACGTAAGCTGAGGTTCTCTGGATTAAAAGATAAATGGAAAACACCAGGCTAGATTATTTAGTAAAAAGAACAAAGAGTGAAGGAAACGAAAGGCTTTCACAGTACCATGATCACCAAGCATCAGTGCAGTCGTCTGTTCCCAAGAGGAGTTAGATTTACAAAAACCTCCACGAAACCAGTGACTGACGAGGTTTAATCTTACGGGGAAAATAGGACAGCGGAAATAAGCTCCTAGTGAACTTAGTGAAGTTATTAGTTAAAAAAAATTGGGGGAGTACAAAATAAAGCAGCACAAAAGTAAGAAAACATCAATGATATTAGACAAATTGGTAACTATAAAATTAACTATCAATTTTATTACTCCTGGAAACATTTCAGGATCACCCCTCCTTGCAGTTTAATGAGATGCTTGTAAATCTCTTCTGTTTGGTGCAGATAATATACAGAAAAGTTTTTTTTTTTTTTTTACCCTAACCCTCTGTCCAAACAGGTATCACTTTCCTGACTCTATGACGTGTTGATTTCGGATGCATATGAGAGGCTGGTGCTCTTTCACACATCTTTCCCTTTCTCGGAGCAGGTGTTAGAATTGCAGTCCTGTACTGACAGCCTGGAGCTTCTTGCAAGCAGTAACTGAAAGACTGAATTCTCAAGTTCAGTAAACCTGGCTTTGAATCTGTACTCTGCTATTTTCAACCTGTGTGATATTGGCCAAGATACCTCCCTAAACTTCAGTTTCTTTGTTTATAAAATGAATACAAAGTACTTTCACCAGAATTTTTATACTTCAGTGACATACAACATGTAAAGTGTTTAGCACAGAGCCTGCTTCATAGTAAGCTCCAAAAATCTCAGCTTTTGTTCTTGTTAACATTTCTCCCTAGGCTATCGTGCAAAGTCAGCCCCTCTACTTCTGCTCACCCTTAACTTCCCCTTTCTTTATTCAACCCTCAGCTCCTTCTGTTTTGAATTAACTCCAAGGAAGTAACTGACAATTTGTAGGTACTGGAACCAAAACTGTTACATTTGCTGAAATGGTAGATAAAATTAAAGTGCTGCAAACCCAAATTCTGTATAAAGGAACTCATAGTTGGGGAGGAATTAGTGTATAATGACAAACGTTGAAGATAATCAAGGCCTTATTAAAATGCTTGTTTTATAGCAAGGACTGTATCTGATTTACCTCTGTGTTCCCAGTGCCAAGTATAATAGCTGGTATGTGGTAGGTATACCCAGCCTCTTTTGTGTGTATGAACTGTGTAAACAGCTGGTACACACTCTTGTGGGTATGGAGGGAGGTGACATTCTGGAGACTAAACTGCACACATCTCTCAGCGTGGCAAAAGTTAGTAGGCTCCACTCTAAAGGGTCTGTAGGGTTTCTAGTGCCACAATGAAGAAATGGCTCCAGCTCTTGCAATACTTGTGTCTTCCTACAGGACACCTTCTTACCTTAGGTTAGACTGCGCAGGCTCAGTGCTTGAGGACGGCTCAAGACTAATTGGAAGGATCTTATCATTCTTGTTATGATCGTATCTCTGAAAGTAAGAAAAAAGGCAAATTACCCCACTCAGGCAGAAACCAGCCCTTTACTGTAATACATGTGTTCAGAAATCCTAATCTTATCAGTGTATCCTTAGACAGCATGTGTGTTCAGTCTCTCAGTCATGTCTGACTCTTTGTGACCACGTGGAGACTGTAGCCTACCATGCTCCTCTGTCCATGGGTTGTCACCAGGCAAAAATACTGGAGAGAGTTGCCATTTCCGCCTCCAGGGGATCTTCCCGACCCAGACAATCAAATCCAAGTCTTCCGCGTTGGCAGGTAGATTCTTTACCACTAAGCCACCAGGGAAGCCCATTGTTAGATTGTTTCTAGACAATCTTAGGTCTGCTTTGTGTTCAGAATTAATACAGAAGTCCAGCTTTAGCATAAAGGTCATAAACATAGAAAAAGAAATTTAGATGAGGCTTCCCATCTACCCAATAATCCTCCTCATTTGGTGGAGAAAGAATTTCAACCTCTAAATTCAGAGACGGTACAGCTACACAGCAGGAATGCCCTCTCACGTTCTGATTCTGTCACATGTCACTTCTTCCAATAGTTATTTCGCTTTATTCCAAGCATTTTAAAGTTTTGCTTGATTGCTGCAAAGTAACAACCATAACATTCAATTCTTCACAGGTTTATGTGGAGAAGAGAACTAGTAATGGCTTTCAGCCACTGATACAGAAAACATTCTCCAGGAAAGTACAGTTTATTTGATGTCAGATAATTATATACTTCTTTTAAAGAGCAATCAGGAGTCTCTGGTCAGAAAGACATGCAGGATGAGAAGATGATAGCCAGTCTGGCAAATGAGACTTGATTTTCTTTTGAATAAAAAAGCATTTAGAAATTTTCCTTGTTGTTTCTATTTTTAAGGTGATGGATCCTGGAAATTGAGAAGGCTCTGTGATTACCTGAAATCCTGAATACTCAAAAAGATCCGAATTGTCTGCAATCTGTTTTTGAGCTTCGACACTGAACTCGAATGTCTTTATTTTGGTGACTCTTTTCTGGGGAGCTTGCTGGGTGGAGTCTCTGATCAAGCATTACGGTCGTTTATAAAGACTGAGGCTCCGAATCTGGCTGTAACAAACCTCTGCAGGCAGGTCTGTTAAGACCACAGTGCAGGAAGTAGAGAAGCAACTCTGTGGATTGCTCCAGTGTAAACGCATACTTCACCTGTGCTGGCTGAAACAGAATACCATTCTTTCCTTCTTTTTTCTTTTTCAATGGTTGTAGCTTTTCCAGCACATTTTCCCAAGAGAATAACTAGGAGATGAACACGGCAGTTTACCACTGCTTGGGCCTTGGAGTCAATACAGGCATTGCAAGTCCCACAAATAACTCTCAAAATCTCTCGAGTAAGGAAATGCCAGTGCTTTAAGCACTCTTACAAACTACCCATTTCTCAAGTATTTAGCATAAACAATTCAAACTTGCCACAGAACTGAGAGGCTGGGAAGAGTCTAATAATGCCTAAAGCAACTAATTTAAAAAATAAATACATTTTTTCCTCTAAAGAACTCCTACCAAAAATAAATAAATAAATGATAGAGGTCTGAGTAGACAAATCAGTCACATGGAAAAATCAATCAAAAACAGAATCTGTGGGTATGTGGAGGGAAACGGCGAAGGAACTTAATCCCTCCTGAGATGTTTCTCAAAAGAAAAATCTGGAAACACACATGGTGAATACAAGGAGGAGACCAGCGTGTGGTTGTTCCAGATGTGCAGAGGCTGGGATGCAAATGGGCGAGTGGACAACTGTCTTTTCAAAGCCTCATTCAGGACAAGCTGATGCAGTCTTTCTAGCCCGTTAGACTCACCTTCACTTGAGCGTGTGCCCAGCGCACCACCAGCTTCTTAGACAGGGCCAGCTTGCCGTTCAGACACTGGATGGCTTGTTCTGCTTCCTGTTCAGGAAAGGGATTAATGTCAGTAGAAGACTCAAATGTCTCACTAGCTTTGATGGCTGAATTTCTTATTGTTTTGGTAAACAAGTGGCAAAGGATTTACAAGGGGAAAAAAAAAGGCAGAATAATAAAAATGGTCTGAGACTTTGTAAACTCACACAAAAATTTAAATCCTGCCTGGGCATGAGATTTTGTAAACCCAGTCAAACAAAAATTTAAATCTTGCCTGCCACTTATTGGCAGTATAATATTTAACAGGTCATTTCATCTCTCTGGATACTAGCTTTTTCGCCTGTAAAATATGGATACTGCTTGTTCCGAAGTGGTCAGAGGAGTCGAAGAGCACATGTAAAGAATGGAGCACATGGTGTGCACTCAACCAGCGTCAGTTAACAGTGTTGTCCCTACTGGGTGATATCTTTCTACACAGTTCTGTAAGTTAAGAGTAACATCTACTACGTCAAGAAAGTGTACTCCTCCTGGGGACTCTGACACTATATCCTGGACCAGGGCTGATACACCCTGAATCCAAAGTGAGCTACAGTGAAGCTACAGGGCTTCAAAGGATATGGGAGTGAAGGAAACCAGGCCGGAAAAAGCAGGAGTGAGTCAAAGAGGCTATGAGCAAGGTATCTGTGTGAGCCAATCTCTGCACCTGGCTTTCAGAGCCAGAAGTTCCCTGACCCTTTCCCCATCAGATACGGGAGCAACGAGGTTGAAAGGAATTCCTGAGGCTGGATAATAGGCACTCGAGGACATTCCCAGGAAGCCTGGCTGTACTTTTCCATCCTGCCAAGCCTCCTCCGCTCCATTTGTATCCAGGAGGCATTCGGCCAAGTGTTACCCACATTTACTGGGAGTGAAGAGCCTGTTAAGGAACAGGAAGAGGAACAAGGAGAGTCCGAGGCCTCAGCATAAAACATTCTAGTCTGGTTTTACTGGTGATTCTCTTATTCCTCTGGGTCTTACCAGTATGATATCCAACAGATATCTGAGTACCCACTGTGGGTACTCACTGGCATCTGTGCCTCACTATGGCACACAGAGTTAGAGGGACAGAGGAGATATTTTATTCTTCTTTTAAGTTTCACTTAGTGAATTAGAATTTACATGACACTGTTAATTCTGTAGCATCAATAGTCATAAGACGCCAGCAGGTGATAAATAGTTTTAAAAATAATTTCCTATCTTTCTAACTTGTTCAAAATTCATGTATCCAACAGTATTATTAAATGCCAAATATGCTTTCATATGAACCCTCACCTACTCTCTTAACTTCCTAAAAGGTAAGGAGGGTGTGTATTTTTAATTTCCATTTTTAGATGAAAACTGAGGTCAAAATAAGTTAGACTTGCCCAAAGTTAATAAATAAAAGAGCCAGAAATAATCTTTGTAACTTCCAATTTAGTGTTTTTAAACCAATATCTATCTTCAACATGACCAATGATTTTAGTGATCATGTAAAAATCCTCAACACACTCTATCATTAGGGAAGAATTAAGTATTTTAGAATACAAACTATATAGAGCACACTTTCAGTTCCCTCAAAAAAAAATAAACCTTGAATAATTACAACAATAATGTATCATTTATTGCCTATCACATTTGCAAAAATTAGAGGAAAGTTTTAAGAAATCCCTAGCACTGGTAGGGACAAATGATATTCTCAGATAGTCTCAGAACATACTGACACATTATTTCTTGAAGGCAATTTGGCAGTCATATTAAGGAAAAAATTCATGGCCTTTGTTGACAACCACTCCATTTCCATGAATACAGTAAATATTCACATAGAGCTAGAGATGTTCACCACATTGCTTACACATTTGGAGGTTAGATATGTAACTTATCACATATTCACAGAATAAAATATTATGCAGTCATCAAAGATGATACTGGTTAGTTTTTAAACTGAGGCCTAAATAATAAAATGTATTATAGATCAGTGAATTTTTACATCTATCTATAGCTACACCAGTGAAACCACAATATGATACAGAATGTTATCTTGATGGGTACTGGATGACAGGAAAAATTTTAATTTACTTTCAGTGGTAAATAGGATACATGATCCTATTTGTGTGTTAAAAGCTGTACATGTGTTCTTTTAAATTGTGCACATGTGTTTTTGTCATTTTATGTATATGTGTGTGTGAATGTGAAGAAAGAAGAGACTAGAAAGATATATAACTAAATATTGAAAACTGATTATTTCTGGGTTTTAGACTAATATATGAAATTACTTATCTATATTTTATCTATAAGAAACAAGTATTACTTTTATAGGAAAAATATCCAAATACAATTATCATTAGTAAAACAGAAACTAGGCAACATTCTCACATATCACTAATAGTCACGGAACTATAAACAGTGTCTCTATATTAAGTAACATTCAAATTCAAGTCCTTTATCAATGCATGTCCACTCTCAGGACTACATTTTAACAGTAGATCGTGGACACACCACGGTTGAAGCTGGCGCTCTCTTTTTCTGTATATATTCAAACTTGTCCACATTTATTCGGAGATGTTGAGGAGGAGGATACATTTTTAAGAAATCAAAATAAAAGAGAGTTTGTGGGTGGCTCACCACAGACAGGGAGGGTTTCTGCACCATGGGGCCAAACTCTGAAAGAAAAGGCAGCTTTGTTGGCCAGCCACGAAAGAACCAAACAAAAGAGAACAGGGAGGAGGACATCCATGTGCTTAGTGTGGGTACCCCAGAGCATCTGGCCAGGAAAGTAGGTCAGCCGCCTCAGCCTGCCAGCCGGTCAAGGGCAGACTTTGAAAGCTGGCCGCTAACTCGGCTGCTGCCTGAGGGTCTCCTTTAGGACTCAGAGCCCAGCATATGGGGGCGAGTCAGACATGGCTCCTGCCCACAAGGAACTGCTATTCGAGCAGTCAGGAGGGCTGCAAAGATTAACTACAAGAGGCTAAGCACTGGGTAAGGGGGAGAAGTTCAGCTACCTGCTTAGTTTCAAAGTTGACGAAACAGTACCCTCGAGGCTGTCCCTCCAGAGCACCTGACTTGTGGAAGAGGAAGTCGAACTGCTTCACCGTGCCAAACTTCTGCAGCAGCCTGAGGAGATGGTATCTGTGGAGAAAGAACAGCCCCTGAGACGCTCTGGGAGTCTGGTTGCCACTCAGCCTGAGTGCAAGATAAAAGCAGGAGATAATTTACCCCAGGGACAAAAACCTCACCCCCCACCGCCACCCCCGCCCCCCTTGCCGGCTCTCCTCCAAACTGCACCATTAGTTTATCTGGCAAGCAGAGTTGTTTGCCTCTATTTGGAATGGGAACTAGAATTGTCATGGCTCTGTGTCTGTCCAGCACAAAAATACCAAACAAACAAACAAACAAAAAAACCACACCTAACAAACAGCTGTCTGGCCCACAAGCACCATTTGCTTTTTTTTTTTTTTTTAGGAGAAAAGTTCAAAAATAGTGTCGATTTATTTATTTTTAATTTCTTGGCAATGACACAGTATTTGTGAATAACTGTAACTCCATCAGAAACACACACCCACACTCCCAAAGCCAAAGCCAACCCTACCTCAAAAATAAACAAAGTAACACTCATTCACACAAACAAGAAAACAATCCGGAAGACTTCCCCATTGGATCTCACAGTAAATCATGAGTTCCCACTTGCACTTGAGACAAACTCTGCCAAAAGCCAAACCACAGCGAGTGGCACTTCCGTAAGTGCTTGAGAGTCTCTACCCCTGATTCGACTCAATGAAAGGACCATGTAGAACCACAACATGATGGAGGCCAAGAGTTTCCAGCCCTGATGCAACTGAACCACAGGACCATGTGGAACTGCAACATGATGGAGGGCGGTCTCACATGAGCAGGGGAACCTGTGCTTAGTCGCTCAGTTGTGTCCTATTCTTTGCGACCCCATGGACTATAGCCCACCATGTTTCTCTGTCCACGGGGATTCTCCAGGCCAGAACACTGGAGTGGGTTGCCAAGCCCTCCTCCAGGGGATCTTCCCAACCCAGGGATCCAACACAGGTCTCCCACACTGCAGGCAGATTCTTTACTGTCTAAGCCACCAGGAAAGCCCAAGAATACTAGAGTGGGTAGCCTATCCCTTTTCTACGGAATCTTCCTGACCCAGGAATTGAACTGGGTGCATTGCAGGCGGATTCTTTACCAGCTGAGCTACCAGGGAAGGCCTGGAATCTGGCCGGTCCTATAGATCATCCCACTGTGGGTAACTCCCCAACCTCTGCTGCTTTAACACAATTCACGTGTGGTTGAATAGAGAATATATATGGCCAAGGAAGACGTTTACTGCTGGCAGGAGGTACACCCCAAGCTCTCAACTGCCACTCTGCCCCTCACCCTCTTCTTGGATTCCTTTCCCTAAAATTTATTTGGTTTCTATAGAGCTTTTAAGTTATTCAAACAGATGTGGCCTTAACAGGTTGCTGTGGCCAATCTCAATCCCGACTTCCTGTCATCTGATGTGAGGGTGAGACAAACCAACCGCTCTCCCGTTTCCTTTTCCTTTGGCCTTCCTCCTGGCATCCTCCGCACTATTCAAATGGAGTCAAGGCTTTCTCTAAACAATGCTGTCCCTGTGATACTAAAAAGGTATCAGCCCACATGCTAAATCTGTTATTACTGGGAATTCTACCCCACAGGGAGTCAGTAAGGCTGTTGTTACAGCCGCATTTATATTCACATTGTTTTCTAGGAGAAACTCATCAAGATTTTATTCTTGAGTAAGAATCTCCTTTGGGAGGCAGAAAGATATGAAATGGATCATAAGCTACACTAAATTTGAGACTAATGCACACCAATAAGCAAGCCCATTATCCTGGATCAGGTGCCTGACACAGTGGAGCAGGGAAGACATAATACAGGTCTTATTTTGGGACAGGATGCAAGGATCCCAAGGCATACTGTGGATATTAATCTGGTCTTTAGACCTGTTTTGAAAGAGAAAAGAACTGTAACCCTCTAGTTTCCAAATTCTTAATTCCCATCTCGATACCTCAACTGCCAGTGAGAATATATGAGGTGACTCTTTAGGGGAAAGGGAGACACCTAAAGTGCAAATTTCTGGTTTTACTTGAGTTTCTGAACATGCTTACGGCAAGGGTGAGTCTCTCAAATGCACAGACAGATGGGCTGGAAGAATCTCTCAGGGTCTTTCATTCACAGCTGCATCTTCCACTTACTACACCCATTCAAACCTTAACACAGCACCAGTTGCCATGAATGGTGGGTCAAACCTGTTTTTTTTTTAAACCACCTAAGGCCACTGTGGGCTAGTCATCTTTTCATTAGCTCCATTCTGCTTAATAGCAGGAAGGTAAGGCAATCGGCATTTCCTAGGAAATGAATTTTAATTTACTCAGGGAAAAAAAAAAAAACCTCCGACAGATTATTCTTTGAAAAGCTAACAAATGCGTTCTGCCCGAGAAGAGCGACCTTAAGATTCCAGGAACATCTGCTTAGGTCCATGTCTTTCAACTTCTCCGGGATTTCTTTTCTTGTTTGATAATTTCTTGAAATTATCGGAACACCAAAACAAAAGGAATGAAGTGTTTACTATTTTGCTTCCTGGAGATGGGGGCTGCAAGCTCTGATAGTGAAAAAAGCCTGAAGACTCTTGCTTTCACATCTGCAAGCACTTTTATCTGCTATCGGAACACAGGAGGGCCCGTTGCTCATCAGAGCCCTGCCTCACTTAATGAAATGTGGGCCCTGCAGCCCTAGGAGCTGAAGAACTGGTACACCAGTCCCACAGATACTTCTGCACCATGATTAGTGTGGTCTGAAATGGGTTTTTAAAATGGCCTTCCTGCGTGATGGCACAGAGGAAATTAATCTGTATGAACTGGATTAAGATAGACACCTCTAATGTGTCAAGAACTGTACTAGGCACTTGGACCAACTATCCAGATGAACACAGCTAGGTCTCTGTCTTCAAAGACCTGACATTCTGGTTCGATGAGAGAGAGATGTAGTCAGACAATTTTAGAACAGCATGAGCTTGCACACAGAAGTATGTATGTGAGCACACAGATGAAGGGGACGTACTGCACAGAGAAGGTGGTGGTTAGTGAATGCCCTGTGCGGAGACACAACGGCGAAAAAGACTCTTACGTAGTAAGAGCGGAGGCTGACAGGCGGGCAGGGGGCCGGTCGTCAAAGACCTGTGCTAAGTGAGGGAATTTAACGCGATGCTGTAGGTACTGGGAAGTCAACAAAATGACACTGAAGATTGATTTTAATGCCCAATTTGTTTTAGAGAAAACTATGAACTTATAGAAATTATCAGGTGGTGGGTTTCTATAGTCTATGCCCTATATGTTATTAAATGGTCTTATTTTGTTTCCAACTTGAATAAGCAAATAGTAAAGGCTGTTTCATGCAAATCAAACCACAAGCAGCAGCATGGGTCAGCATAAGAAGCAGCATGGAAATATAAGGAAAGAGCTGAGAGAAT
Organism: Bison bison bison; assembly: GCF_000754665.1. Lineage (NCBI taxonomy): Eukaryota > Metazoa > Chordata > Mammalia > Artiodactyla > Bovidae > Bison > Bison bison. The sequence continues at coordinate 182,172 of NW_011494879.1, read as the reverse complement.
CAGGGGTGTGTTCAGGGGGAAGTATGGTTCTTACATGCTCGTGAACTTATGATCCCTCGCATTTAGCTCTGAAAGTCTACATCAGAAGGACATTTCCATCCAGGTGCCTCTCCTTTGCTTTTAAGTTTACTTAATATACCCCAGGCTGTCCTCTTCCTCCCCACAAACTATGACCCTCTCCAGCTATTCCACTGGCCAATGTGGACATGATTCTTTTCCATTTCTCAGGCAAGAAACAATGTGATCGACTTCAGCTCTTCTTAGCTCCTCTTCAGTCATTTCCCTCATCTCTCAGACTCCACCCACTGGTCTCCAAGATCACAGTCTCTATCTGGGTGATATTAATGGAAGGTCTGTAGCTAATCAGCATCTTTGTCTTTGCCCCTCCTGTTCATCCTACCACTGGTGTCTGATTTTCCTACTAAAACATCACTTTCACTATGTCAGTCTCCTGCCAAACACCCACATGAGTCTCTTCCATTGATGCATGAAATTCTAACTTGTCTGAATAAATTTTACAGATCCTGTCTCAATATGATGGCATTCTCTCTCTCCAACTACTATTTTCATTATCATTTAGTATTCAAATTCCCCTTTCACTAGTGGCTCAGATGGTAAAGAAAATGCCTGCAATGCAGGAGACCCGGGTTCAATCCCTGGGTTGGGAAGATCCCCTGGAGAAGGGAATGGTTGGCTACCCACTCCAGTATTTTTTCCTGGAGAATTCCATGGTCAGAGGAGCCTGGCGGGCTATAGTCCATGGGGTTGCAAAGAGTTGGATATGACTTGAGTGACTAACAAAAGACTTTAGTCAAAAAGGTCTTCCTGATGTTCTGCTGCTACTGCTAAGTCGCTTCAGTCGTGTCCGACTCTGTGCGACCCCATAGACGGCAGCCCACCAGGCTCCCCGTCCCTGGGATTCTCAAGGCAAGAACACTGGAGTGGGTTGCCATTTCCTTCTCCAATGCATGAAAGTGAGAAGTGAAAGTGAAGTTGCTCAGTCGTGTCCGACTCTTAGCGACCCCATGGAATGCAGCCCACCAGGCTCTTCCGTCCGTGGGATTTTCCAGGCAAGAGTACTGGAGCGGGGTGCCACTGCCTTCTACTCACCCAATACTGGTATTCTTTTATTTATGATTTACCCTCCATCAGGAATGTTCTTTCTTATACAATTTCAGCTGACTTTGTTCTTTCATACTTCTTATGCAGTGGCTATTACTTTGGCGTTCTATACAGTACATTTGGTATTTGAAAAAGAAAGCAGTAATTAACCCTTTCAGAAGAAACCATGGTATGGAAAATAGATAACGTCTAAAGACAGTAACTTGTTCAGCTTCTCTACTGAAGGCACTAGTAATGATGTTTAAAGTTGTTATTTTTACTCTTATGGTTAGACTGTGCCCCATAACATTTAAAATAAGTCCTTACACTGAAAAACTTAGAATAGGATGCTTTTGGTCACGACTGTCCAGTTATGTGGACTGTTAAACTGTGCAAAGATAACTAAATTAGGTGGTGGGAAATTAGTTCTATCATTAACTGCTTTCCTGAACTGAGTCAACTCTTTACCTTTCTTTACTTACAAAACAGGGAAACATTTATCTGTTCCACTTGCATCACAAGATTTCTACAAGCTTAAATAAGAGAAACTAATGAAATATTAGAGCTGGAAGACATTCAGTTGAACAGTCTCACTTTACAGGTTAAGAACTATCAGACATAGTATAGTTGAGAGGAATCGGAACGGAGTGGAATGAACAGAGGCATGCAACCTGCTATCTCCAAAACTAAGAGTATGTCATCATTCCCTTAAGTCCAGATCGTTACACAGACACTGCTGGCATGGAACATGGGCCTAAAGCAGTCGGTACTGAGGCTACAGTGTAAACAGAATATCAGAGTGCTCACAGTCAGTCAGCAATGCACCTCCTATCAGTCAGCAATGCACCTCCTACTGAGAACAGGCTGATGGACATCCTACTGTAACTTGAACAGGACTCGGATTAATACCAGGCACACACATGTAGGATGAACAGAATTATTATGAAGTAAACTTTGAAAAACTTGAGTAGAAAAGGTTTTTTGCTTTAACTGCCAATCACTCATGACAGTAAATATATACCACCACTTGTCTTCTAAAAAGAAGTGAGAGAACATTTGTGTAGGAGGGACATTCAAGTCAGTATATACGATAACAGGAAGAGGGATGGGACAGAGTAGGGACTTGTGTAGGAGAGAGAGATAAGAAGGGTCTGTCAAGAGGGAAACAGCACGAACTAGGAGAGATCTGTGGTGGTGTCCAGTTAATTACAAAAACTGGAGGCTGCTCTGAAAAATTGTGTAGCATGACATCAGAACTTTTAGAGATTTGAATTCAAATAATACTTTCTGAGACTGAACTATAAGCTGGGTACCACATGCTCACACAAGTTTCAACATTTTTCAATGTTTGGGAATGACTGCACTTTAATAATTAGGCTAGGTCCATCATCACCCACCTTGAAAGGAACAGGATCTGGAAGTTTATGTACTTCAGAAATTTGGAAGAAGATCACGTATTTCTACAAGATAAGACCTACCTTACTACAATGTTAGGTTTCTTTGCTGTATAAAGTAAACCAAATGAAGCCACACTAAGCATTTGATAAATTACGACTGGTAGTTATATCTTTAAGAAGACATTTTAATAGATCAGTTTGTTTAATTGAGAAAATGTTTTAAGATAAGGAATCCATAGATGAAAGACAGTAGAAATGATCTCTGGTGATACAGAGGTAGGAACCCACAGGAGGAGCCAGCAAGGCCCTGATTTGTTGTCTGGTCCTTGATATCTTGAGTAATGGATGTAAAAAGAACAGAGATATCAGGGGAGGAGTTTTTGATACAGTGTTCCTGTTCATGCTCCAACTAAAGAAAACACTCATATACTCCTACTTATGATACAAACTGAGGTGGCAGTTGCCCATTTGAACCTTCCTGACAAGCAGCAGGATACAATTAGAATAAGAGTATCATTACAGGGAATTGCAGCCAAAACAATGGACATTGTTTCCACGCTCCAGATTTCCACTCAGACAAGCAGAGGTGGGAATGGAAACCACTCTTGGGAGCATCCTCTCACAGCTTGGGTTTTAGATGATGGAAACGGCTTCTCTGTTTAATTTCCTCATTAACTGAGAGCTTGGGCAGGTCATACATTCATCCTCAAGGCCGCAAGCCATAAAGAGAGTCAAAATAAATGCACAGTCTATATTGAAGTGCCCTGGTGACCAAGGTACCATAATTAGGGGGCAACACATCTTAAATACCATATTTCCTAGAGGGACCCGACAACACCTACACTGAGCCAATTTGAGCTTGAGCAGGTTTAAGAAACCGAACACTGTCATGATCCTTATGTGTCAGTTTACATCTCTTTCCTCTCTCATAATCCCAACCCTTTTATACCCCTCCTCTGACCCCCAGACTCAAACAAGCAGATTCCCTTGTCTCTTCTCCCTATGCTTTTAACACCATCCCCAAGGAAGTGACTTCCAGCACTGTACAGCTCAATCTACTTCCCTTTGATCTCCTGCCATCAACCATCACCAGTCCCTACTTAAGGAAAAATCTCTCAATTCTCTCTGCTAAGAGACTCCTTTCCATTACAATATCTACAATGGAAAGAGTGGGGAGTTGCGACAATTCAATCAGTTTTGTCACCATGGACAAGGCACTTCCATTTCTTGGACCTCGGTTTCATCTGCTGATAAAAGAGATGGAACAGATCAGAGGTTTTTCAAGAGTCGTCCACGGACCCCTGTAAGTGACCACCCAAGCAAGGGTGACTGTTGTCAAAAGGCACCCGGAGCACCTTGTCCTCCCTTTAATCCGAGTAGCTCTTGAGCTTTTCTTCTACATATAGGTTCTGTACTTTAACAAGAGATGGCTCCTCAGATTTAAAAACTTTGAAAAATGCCTAGCATGGCACTTGGCACACAATGGGCACTCAAATCATTCAATAAATGAATGAATGAACACCAAAGGAACTGGGGTATTTCTAAGATCCCTTATGAATTTCCTTGGTTCCATGGCTGCTTAACACGAATTAGAGTCAAGTTGTATCTCTCTGCCTTTTTGTGAAAATACTGATACTTCTGCTTGTTCCTTCATCTGAGGTAACAAAAGTATGCCCATGGCTGGGTCTAGGATATAATTTCCTCATCAGTGGGTACAAAGATTCAAAATAGTTGAAACTAAGAGAACATCTTAGGCAAGCAGGAAAAAGAATATATGGTTCACAGGGTATTCAAGTTTGTGCCTTTGCAGTAGAAGAGTCCAAATATTAGAAAAATGACAAGATAACAGGCTAGAACGGCATCACATTCCCTTTAAAGATAATTAAAAAATAACAGGGTCAAAATATATGCAATAGCCCTTGAAAATTCTTCTGAATATCATCACCAGGAGCATCCCAATTCTGTAGGTAGTGAGTTAAGGTATCTTAGACTTACTCTGTGATTTTGGGGTCCAAGTTGCCAATCCATAACCGGTGCCCTTCCTGTAGGGAGCCCTCTGAAAGGATGGATGCATTCTCCAGGGGAAGAGTTTTGGTTTCTGCTTCCATCAATCCCTATGAAATACTAAAGGAAACGTGAACATTCAGACAGGAAAGGAGCAACACTTTGTGAACAAGAGGCTTCAAACTCAATTCAACAAACATTTACTCAAGGAGGGCATGTCCTGGGCAGCCCTTCAAAGCCCTCAGTTATTCCACAACCAGGGCCCCAGCACCAGTTCCCTTGGGACAGCTCCTCCAGCAGCCAGAGAGCAAAAGCTCCCATTTTAGATGAAAGGGGTGTAGTTCTGTGTGCAGAAACTAGTTTTTTTCTTCTGAAGCCAGAGGCTGACTGGGCAGGAGGCCAAAGTCTCTGTTGCGACATGATACACCAGTTCAACAACTGTCACCCAAAATACTTGGAAACCACCAGAAAGAGTCTTAATGACACTTAAGAGAATGGGTACGGAAGAACAACAGTAAGTAATCAATTAGCTCTTATAATGTTTAATATTTTGGGAGACACCGGGAAGAAGAGACTAACTTTCTCCTTAGTTGTTCCAGTCCCCCCGTTTACTAGTTCTGCAAACTTGGGCAAGTTACTTAACCACTTGGTGCCTCAGTTTCCTCATCTGTAAAATTGGGATAATCAAGAGCTGTGAGGATTCATGAGATGGTACACCAAAAACATTAAGAACAAGTCATGGCACCTAGGGAAGCATTCAATTAATTTTACCTTAAATTATTACTAGGTTTAGTTCCTGAAATGTCTCATTGCACAGTCACAAAAGGAGGATGAGGGTTATGATGAAGACAGTAATGGAAAGAGCAAGAACCTTGAGCTCAGAAAGCTGGGTTTCAACTTTTGGTTTTTCCAATAGGAAGCCACTTCTCTCTTAGCTTCAGTCTCCTCATCTCTACATAATACACCTCACCCTGCTCATAACTTAAGAGTTGTTGAGAAGACCAAAAATGAGACCACAGACATAAAATCAAGCTTTAATGTATAATATGGCAGAGAAAGAAAAAAATAAAAGGACTGGGAAGATGGAAGGCTGTGCCAGACTTCAGAACTCCCTGGTACAGAAAATGTGTCATATAAAACCAGGAGGGCCTCCGAGATCAGTGCTGCATCTTAATAACAACTGCTGACATATCAAACATTGCCATTACCTTTTATTTATATCAGCACAGCTTATACAGGCTAGCACACAGTAAGCCTACAGTAACCTTCAGGTAATTGTTTGTTAAAGGTGTCTATCTACCCCACACAGGGGTTCCCTGGTGGCTCAGATGGTAAAGAATCCACCTGTAATATGGGAGATCAAGTATTTGATCCCAGAATCGGAAGATCCCCTGGAGAAGGGAATGGCAACCATCCAGTATTCTTGCTTGGAGAATTTCATCGACAGAGGAGCCTGGTGGGGTACAGTCCATGGGGTCTCAAAAGAGTCGGACATGACAGTCCATTGGGTCACAAAGAGCTGGACATGACTAACACACACACCTACACATGAGGGTGCTTTTCTTCCTCTCTCACTCACATGTTCAATCTGTTCTGTCTGTCGACTACTAACTGCTAAACCCTTGGCTATGAAAACACAGAAATGAACAAGCCACAGTTTGCTCCTTCCTGGGAGAAAGGTAAAACAGGCATAAATAGAATCCCAGGTGTGGAAACTGGAGAGGAGAAACATTCTGTTTTCTCCCTGCTTTCCTTTTCTTTTACTTTCTTACAGATCATTCATTCAAAAAATTTTTTTACATAGCCTCTATTTTCCAGGCAGTGCCTTGGTACTGGGGACAGAGCAGTGAACAAGCAGTCTCTGCGCTCTAGATGCTTATATTTGGAAGAGGAGCAGGACAAGACAAAAGCTAAATAAGTAATCAAGATGTAATGTGTGCTAAGTGCTCCAAACACAGTTAAGCAGGGGGATTTGACAAGGAGGAATGGACTACTTTAGAATTAGCGGAAAGGGAAGATGTCTGTGGGAGATGATACTTGAGATGAAACTTGAATAATAGAACCTTCTGATTTTCTCATGTCTAAAAACTGGAACAATACCAACAGGGGTTAATATCACACCAGGCAACCATTTTTAGTGGGAAGAGTGCAGGATATAGGACCAAAAGATAGGCACTCAAATCCTGGCTTTTGCACCCAGTTATTCTGTGACTTTACTAAGTCATGATCACCCCTTAAATGTCCCCCCCTTAGAAAAGTTTTCCCTCATAGAGCAGAGCATCTTGTTCGTCTCTATGATAGCTACATTTTTCTTTCCATATAATACCGGTTAAATGTGTCATATACTGTTTCATCTTTCCCTTCCCTCACTAGAATGTAAGCTACTAGAGGGCAGGGCCTTGCCTATTTTGAGGATTCCATCTCAGGCACTCAGCACACTGCCTGTCTCCTGGCTGGTGCTCAGTAGTTACCGAATGAATGAATGAAGCAAGCCACTTCTCCATTCGGAGCCTCAGATTCTTCTTTCTTCCTACAAGGGGCATAATTATCCCTATCTTAAGAGTTGTTATGAGGTTTAAATACGACAACATACATGACAGCTCAGCACAGGACTTCTTACGAACGGTAAAGTATGGTAAGCGATCAGGATGGCATACGACAATCAAAATCCTTTGGGTTTGCAATGGCGACAGCCTCTTATATTAAGACTTCACAAAACGCTTTTTCACCTACCTCCCCTAGTCCCCCGCCCCCGCTCCGCACCACGCTGACCTACAACTATCCTGGAAGCCACAAACAGTCATCTGGGGAAATTGAAGAGCAGAGAAGCAAAGGCGCTTGTTCCTAAAAAGCTAACGGTAACGGTGGGGTCAAGCCTGGAATCCTGGCTTCCCGATTCCTCGCCCGAAATTCCCAGATGCGATGGGTCATTACTCGGCTTGTTATTTCCGGGCCAGCGGCGGGACAATCCGGGGCGGGGCCTGAGAAGCAGTCTCGTTACGGCAGCCTCCTCTAAGGAACCCCTCGCGTGGCTGGCGCTTACGTGCCAGGGGCTTGCCCCGGCCAAACTCACCTCGCTATCTCGGCGTCGTCCCCTCTGTTCATGCCCCCGAAGCAGGTCCCGACTCAGCGGCCCGACGGCCCTCTCAAAGCGTATACACCTCAACGCCGCAAGCTGCCAGGCCGCCCATGACGCACTACGCCCGCGCCGCCGCACCGCCCCGTGACGTCACGACGCCCGCGCCGCCGGCGCCGCCGCCGCCGCCGCCGTGGTCGCGCGAGTCTTTTCCTAATAACCCGGGCGCTAGTTGGTGAGTGGCCTCAGCACGGCCTGGAGGCGCGCGCGGGGTCCGGGACCCGGAGACCTCTACTCAGGGACCTCTGGGATACATTAAGGGGGCCTAAACACCGTCCCCGACGCGTTCGATTAAAATCCGGCTTGACCTTTACGGCTAAGGGCGGGACCTGTCGATCCGAGCGAGTCTCACGGGTTGGGGACGGGGCTCATTTCATCACCTAGGGACCTTCAGAATGAGAGCCGGGCTTACTAAATAGCAGCCGGGCTGCTAAATAGTAACTATTTAGTAGCCTGCTAACTGGCAGGAACATTTTATTTTCAGAACAATCCTGTGGGAATAGGTATTTTTTTTCTAATCCCGTATGCTGGAGAAATGGAAACTCGGAGAAATAAAATCAGGGTCGTGTCGCTATGAGTGAAGTGAAAGTGAAACTCGCTCAGTCGTGTCCGACTCTTTGCGACCCCATGGACTGTAGAGTCCATGGAATTCTCCAGGCCAGAATACTGGAGTGGGTAACCTTTCCCTGCTCCAGGGGATCTACTCAAGCCAGGGATCGAACCCAGGTCTCCCACACTAAAGGCGGATTGAGTGATGGCGCCCAAGTTTAAGTCTCACCTTTTAACCATTACTCTGCTGTCCAGTGGCAAAACGGTTGTCATTTCAATTGCCCTTCTATGTTTATAAAGTGCTTCTGCAACTCAGCTCATTGGGTCGCTCCTCTAACCCTGATGAATAGTATTGTCATCCACAGGTGAGATTGGGGTCCAGAGATTTTGACCTACCTAAGGTTACATACCTATGAAGTGCTGGAACCAGCACTCTTTCCCGGGTCTTCTCTAAGTTTGTTGCATTTTTTTCCTTTGACCCACCCTACTGCATTCTCAGAATCTTGGGGAGCTTCGTAGTTAGAAAGAATGAAAACCTGGTCTGATCCTCTGTATTATAGTTGAGGAAAGAAAACCTGGGTAGAAGAAATGACTTAATAGAAGTCTCAGGTCAGCTTCCACAGGTGCTTTTTGAATACAAGGTACAGTAAGTTCCCTGCATACAAACCTTCAAGTTGTGAACTTTCAAAGATGGGAACGTATTATAAACCTATTGCAGTATAGTAGTATATAGCTGGTTGTGTTAGATGGGTACCTAGGCTAACTTTGTTGGACTTACTAACAAATTGGGCTTATGAACAAGCATTCAGAACAGAGTTTGTTTGTATGTAGGGAACTCACTGTAGTTATGAATCTAAAAAGGATGATGGGCAGAGAGTAATGAGATAGGAATATCGGAAACCAGGCCTCCTTAGACAAAAGCTGTTTCTCCACCTGTTCAAGTGTCCCATCCTTCCTTTGGCTATGCCAGGGACATGATCCTGCCTATAGTCAGATACTGTAAATGCCTTGTTGCTGAATTTAGAGAAGAACATGACCTCTTATCTCTAAGTGAAAAATCTGGCAAACCAAGAGATCATGGAAGCAGTGTTGGGGAGTAGAGCCCAGGACCTACTCTCTGTGGCTTTGATTTCTGTTTTGGTGCTAGCAATATGACTTTGAGGAAGGACAATCTAGACTTTCACTCATGTAGTCTTCATATTTATTCAATGTCTTCCGTGTTCAGAACTGTGCCAGGGACTGGGGATGCAGTCTTGAACAAGACAACCATAGTTTATTCCTTGTAGTACTTACAGTCAGTTCTTATGGAGGGAATAAGACAATGATCCAATAATTATTGTTTAGTCGCTAAGTTATGTCCGACTCTTTTGTGACCCCATGGCCTGTGGCCCGCCAGGCTCCTCTGTCCATGGGATTGCCCAGGAAAGAATACTGGAGTGGGTTGCCATTTCCTTCTCTGGAGGATCTTCCCAGCCCAGGGATTGAACCTGCATCTCCTGCATTGGCAGGCGGATTCTGTACCACCGAGCCACCAAGGGAACCCGATTAAATAGTTACACAAATATTAACTGATATTGTTAAAGTTAGTGCCATGAAAAAGTACATGGTACTAAGAAAAGGGGCCATAGGACATTTGACCTGTTGGGCTAGAGAAAACAGCCAAGGAAGGCATCCTCTGAGGAAGTGGTACTTCAGCTGAAGTCTGAAAGAAAAGTTCATTAACGAGGTGAGGGAAAATCATTCCAAGCAGATTCAACAGTATTTTTGAAGACCCTGGCGCAGGAAATTATTCAAGGAAATGAAAGACTAGTTTACCAGTTTGTACAATGTAAGCGGTAATCACAATGTTGCCTGGTTATTGTGGGAATCAGGTAATACATGTGAAAGTATTTTCTGTACAACAAGGACCTGTGTGTGCACACTCATATTACAAGAATCTACATGTTATGAACACAACTGAATTGGTAGGGGTTGCTGGGATGGTGGATAAGCTAGGACTTTGTCTTCCTCATCTAGTTCTTTCCAAAGTTAAAATGCACCTTCTATGGAAAGTGGGAAAATTCAAGTTTTGAGAATCTCAGCTTTGGATAAAGAATACATGCCTCAAATAGTTGTAAAAAAAATATTTAAACAGTTTGAAAAATAATGCCAGTAATTGCACTGTCTTATGTACACAGTATAGGATAGTGCTTAAGAGCACAAACTGTGGAACAAAAGTGCCTGAATTAAAATCTTGAGCAAATTGTTTATCTTTGCCTCTGTGTCTTTATCCATAAAATGGGTATAATAATAAGTACTTATCTCCTAGGGTTATTATGAGGCTCAAATGAGTTAATGTATACAATACAGTGCTTAGAACTGTCTCTGGCACATAGTTATTACCAGCTATTATAAGCTGTTGTTTCATTATTATTGTTAAAATTACCTTTTTAAAGGCTCGTTAATATCACCATGAAAAAGATGCAGTGGAAACTGTAGCTCAGAGAGGTTGATGTCCCCAGGTTCACACTGCTAGTAAGTGGGCAAACAGACATTTCAGTTCAAGACTTCATCCAAAGGTCAGATGTTTCCTGCTGCATTTTCTTCTGACTGTACGTTAATTTTGTTGTAGAATACTTGGGCTTGCAAGAGGGTTCCTTTCCTTGTCTTTACTTCTGTGCTGAACTGAGTGCTGATATGAATATTCTTGAGGTAAAGAGTCCAAGGGGCTGCCTTTATTGAATTTCCACTTTGAAGTTTCCTGACTTCTGTGCAGTTTAAAATCCATGTCTTAAGCATTTCAGCAATGTGGTTTATTTATAGAGTCGTCTTCCGGTTCACGTGTACTGGGTCCGCTTTTGGGTATTGAGTTTTCTGTCAAAGGTGGTTTATTTCTAACCCACTTTGATTTCCTGTTGCTTTGTGGATTGGCATTATGACCTGCAACAGGAACACCAGGAAACCTGTCTTAAATGGAATAGCCAGATTGAGACCCTGTAGATCAAAAAAAAAAGCACCTTATTATACAGCCATATTTGGATATAAGTGTGGGTTAGGCATTGGCTGTATTAGGCAAAAACCTAGATATAGAAACCTCATTTAGAGGCAAAATGTGTAAATAGTGCTGCTGCTACAGAGCAAAGCTATTAGCTCCAGCCTCTTGGTCAATGACAGTCTTTTAGAGCCTGAGTTTCTACATCTATAAAGAGGAGATTATTATACTTTTCTTTGTGGCATTTTTGAGAGGATTAAATGAATATTAAGAGTAAAGCAAGAAGGCTGGGCCTGACCTCTGTTAATAGTAGCTATTGATAATGATTAAAAAGAGGAAACATTTTTTAATTTTTTTTATGTAGATCTGTTTTTACTGACATCATACACTGATCATTGAAATCTAGCATCTCTTGCTATTAAAAATTCCATCGGGGGAAATTATTTGCCTTTGTGCAACTCGTTTGCTTTTCTTAAGGAAAAAAAGTAATAATTATAGCAGGTGGCACATTCCCAGCACTGTACTCGGTTGTTACATTCACTACTTCATTTTATTTTAAAACAGGATTGTTTTTTTCTCACTTTACAAATGAGGGAAATGATGCCCAGAAAATGCAATAAATAGCTACAAGTTGAAATTCATATCCAGATATGGCTGACTCTTGGCTTCCTTGTACTTTAGTAATGACATGTAAGATTTCTTTGTTGTGTCTGACTCTGACATGGAAGTTTTTGAAAGGAAAGGCGATAGCTGTCAACAGATACCCTTTAGGGGGAACTCCTGTTGTCTGTTAGACACCGTGCCACGTGTTATACTTACATTAACTAATTTATTTTTCCCAACTCTAAGAAATAACTATAATTATCTCCATCGTATTACAGTTGAGGAAGTCAAGGTGCAGTGATGTTCAGAAGCATTTGGGTGTGGTGGAGATGGGCTTGGATTCTAGATCTTCTGTCTGCAAAGCCCATGCTCTCACTCAGGCTGTAATGTGTGTGTGTATGTTAGTTGATCAGTTGTGTCTGAGACTTTGCGACCGCATGGACCCAGCAGGTTTCTCTGTCCATAGAATTTCCCAGGCAAGAATACTGGAGTGAGTTGCCATTTCCTTCTCTAGGGGATCTTCCCGGACCAGGGATCAAAGTTGTGTCTCCTGCACTGGCAGGCGGATTCTTTACCACTGAGCCAACAGGGAAGTCCCACATTTGCCCGTAAGCTAGAACTGTTGTTCTATCCCAGGGGTAGCTGTAGGCTTTAACATCTTTCCACAGTCAAAAACCTCAGAAGGATCATATGTAACTTGTGTTAACACCGAGGAGGGTGGCATTTTCCAGAGCTTTAGTTGTATAACATGGAAGACCTCAAACCTCAGCCATGCTTCAGACTCACATTAAAGTGCATTCTAATTGGTAATCAGTGCATAAGGAACCAAAGAAAATTTTAATTAAATGCTGTTGTGTGAATTTTCCAGTCATTTTATGCCTGTTGAAATGATTTTATGTAAAATTCTCTTCCAGTGCTCTGCTGTTACTCTTTATAGTGTAACTTTATCAAGATTTTGTGCTTTTTTTTTTTTCCTGTAAGGGTTTAATTACCATCATTAAGGATTTAGGCTGCCATGCATTTACTTAACTCTCTTCCCTGTGTACTAATTGGCATTTGCTGTAGTGGAAAGAGCGTGGCGATTTGGCGTCCTACAGACTGTGAGCTAGATATTTAAATCTCTGTGAGCCTTAGTTTCTTTGTCCTATAAAATGGGGCTAATCATACATCCTTGTACAGCTGTTAGGAGGAGGGCTGGAGATAATGTATTTAAGTTATCTAGTACAGCGGTCCCCAGCCTTTATTGGCACCAGGGACTGGTTTCGTGGAAGACAGTTTTCCCACTGACAGGAGCTGGGCAGGGGGTGGCGATGGTTTTAGGGTAATTCAAGCTTATTGCGTTGATCGTGCTCCTGTGAGAATCTAACGCTGCAGTTCATCGGACAGTAGGCGGAGCTCAGGCTGTAACGCGAGGGCTGGGGAGTGGCTGTAAATACAGATGAAGCTTCTGTTGGCTCACCTGGTGCCCACCTCCTGTCCTGCCACCAGTCCCTAACAGGCCACAAACTGGAACGGGTTGGGAACCCCTGACCTAGCACACAGGTCAAAATGGATTGTTGGGCTCTGCTGATAGGATTTGCTTGCTAACTGGTACAGATTATTTTCTGAAGTTGCACTAACAAGAGAGTCTATTTTACTTAGATCTCCTTTTTGTCTTGTTCTTTTTAGTGGATATTCACAAGGATTGTCTTCAGTTATGGCCTTGGGTTTAAGGTGCTTCCGCTTGGTCCACCCTGCATTTTGCAACTCCCTTGCAGCCTTGACCAGACCTGTTTCAGAAGTCACACTGCAGACAGTGAGAGGAAGACAGAATGACCATGGGCAATGCATGGCCTATGCCGCCGTACCAGTCCGTCATTTTGCTACCAAGAAAGCCAAAGGTAGAGACGTGACCTCCTCGCCCCTGTCTTATATTTAGCCCTTGAATGATCAGAGCTGGAAGAGATCTCAGAGATGTTCTGAATTTCTCCCCGTGCCTCACGAAGAAGTGATGTCTCAGGTGGATCAGTTGATAGGCTTGAAAGGTCACAGGGACAGATATGGTATTAGAGCTGAGGGTCTGTTTTCTCACTTCCATGCTGCCTCATATGTTGCTACAGCTCAGAAAACGACTGTTTTGTTTTAGATTTAGAATTAGAGGTGTAAGTGCCAAGCAAACCAGAATACTTGGGACAGGGATCAATGTATTTTCTCCTTCCAGGAAGATCTGTGTTGGAAGTAAAATTAAAAGCAGAAGTTTGTGGGGTGAAGATGTATGAGAGCCGAGGATTTAGATGGATGATCTTAATGGCTTGTGTCATCCAAGAATGAGACTTTGATATAACTCAGATCTCAGCTTAAACGTCGCTTCCTCAGGAAAGCCTTCCCTGACCTCTTAGGCTGGGTCAGTTCCCTTGTTACATGCACTTGTGCACATTGTTATTTTATCTTTGATGTACTTAGCAAAGCACTCATTAATTAATTAATTGTAGGGTTGATTATTGTTTGTTATGTCTTCCATACTGGACCCTGTGAGGAAAAACTCCACCTCTGTCTTTTTTTTTTTCCCAATCTGTGTCTTTTGTTTAGGAGCGAACAGGGCCTGACACATAGTATATATTAAAACGTTTTGTTGAAGGAATGAATGAGTGACAGAACATTGTCAAGCAGACCTGCTATTAATACTTGCAGCCATGGGTCAGGGAGTTCACTCGCAAGGATGGTGCTTGAAATATGCTACTGAATGTTTTTTCCCCACTGCTTTTCTTTTATGGTTTTACACAGACCTTCTCCTTTCCTGTTAACAGGAAAATTAACAAGTTGCTGGAAAAGCATTAATGCATAGAAAACGTATATTCAGTTAATAGTGATAAAGGTAATAACTTTTTGATGTGTAGGTTGCTTTATAGATTTTTTAAATTCACATACATTTAATCATTTAATTTGATCTTTATAAATTATCTGTTGAAGGAATTATAATTACCCAGTGAAGAAATTCTTCTCAACACCTAGTGAGCCACGCATGTGCCTCACCATTTTGCGAGTGAGGAAGCTGAGGTCCAAGTGTAAGACCTTGGCCCATGATCATGTGCAGTTAGTGGCAGAGCTGGAATGCGGGGCCCTGTGCCCACAGCGCTGCAGTCGTCCAGTGCACCAGATGGTGGCTGCAGCACGTAAGCAGCGTCTTTTCATATTCAACTGCATATTCAGCTTTTATCTTCTTGGGTTGCCTCTTTAAAAAGTTGGTGGTTTGACTTTTTCCTTTAGATTTATTGGATTCTTTCTATATTAAGAATGCTGATCCTTTGTCAATATGTATATGTTATGGGTATCTACTTTGCCTTTTAACTTTATAATGTCTTTCATTGAACATCAGTTTTAATGCAGTCATATTGTTCAGTTCTTTCCTTTATCATTTGTGCTTTTTTGGCCTTATTTAAGATACCTTCATCTATCCAAAAGTCATAAATCTCTTCTTCTGTATTTTCTTCTAAATATTTTGAAGGTTTTTACTTTTCATATTTGGGTCTTTAATCCATAACGGAGTTTATTTTGGAATATGATATAAGATAGGGAATCTAATCTTATTTCTTTTGGAAGTGAGTAATAAGTGTGTCAGCCTCACTTATTTTTTCAAAAATAATACTATTTTAAAATCTATTTATTTTTGGCTGTGCTAGGTCCTCGTTACTCCGGTGGGTTTTCTCTAGTTGGCGGTGACTGGGGGCTCCTCTCTAGTTGCGGTGCACAGGCTTCTCACTGCAGAGGCTTCTCTTTTTGTGGAGCATGGGCTCAGTATTTGTTGCACCCAGGCTTAGTTGCCCCTCGGCATGTGGGATCTTCCTGGACCAGGGATCAGACCTGTGTCCCCTGCATTGACAGGTGGATTCTTCACCACTGTACCACCAAGGAAGTTAACCTCACTTAGGGAAAACTCTTCTTTACTCCCAGATCTGTAATGCTTCCTCTGTCATATATAATGTTTCTTCATATATATGATTTATTTCTGAGCTCTTGATGTGTTGAACTGCTCATCTGTCCCTGCACTAAATTCCCTAATGCCTGAATCACTGTCATAAAGTCTTGAATCTGGTGGTATAGATCTTTCCCTTCAGAACACACTAGCTTTTTCTTCTTCTTCTTCTTGGCCTTTTCTCTTCTCTGTGACATTTATAATCATATTGTCAGGTTTTCTCCGTATAGATCTTACACAGTTCTTCAATTGGGTTTATTTCTAGAGTATCATCGTTTTTTGTCACTTGGTATATGATGTTTTTCAAAGTCAACTTTTGAGTTATATATACAGAAAAAGTGTGTACATAAATTGTAAGTGCTCAGGGAATTTTCACAAAGTGAACACAACCGTGTAACTATCACCCGGATTAAGATATAGACGTCGCTTGTACTCTGGAAGCTTTGCTCTTGTCCTTTTCAGGTCGCCCCCTTCAAAAGACAACCCCCTCTCTTGACTTTAACACTGCAGATTTCGCTTTGCCCCTTTTGAACTCAGAATGGATTCTTTTCATGCCTGGCTTCTTTTGATAACAGCCTACACGTGAGATTCGTCCATGCTGTTGTCTGTAGTAGTTGTCGGTACATTTTACTTTTTTTTTTTTACAGTATCCCAGTGAATGTGTGTACCATGATTTATGTATGTTTTCTGTAGCCGATGGATATTTGAGTTGCTTCCAGTTTTGAGCTAAAATAAACAATGCTACTGTGAACATGCATTTTGGTGCCCATAAGTTTGCCTCTCTACTGGGTGTATACCAAGAGGAAGGATTCCTGAGCCTTGGGTCATGTGTATATAAATTTCAGTTCAGTTTCAGAATATATGGTTTCCCAGAGTGGTCATGTCAGGTTACTCTCCTCCCCAGGGTGCTTTAGTTTTCTATTCGCTAATTACCCGTTATCTACTTGTGAACACTTGGTATGGTCAGCCTTTTTAATTTTAGTCATTCTAATGAATATACCGTTATATCTCATGGTTTTAATTTGTATTTCATTGATGAATAGTGATGGTGAGCACCTTTCATTTGTTTACTGGTTATTTGGATATCCTCTTTGTTTCCAATCTTTTGCCCGTTAAAAAAAATTGACCTGATTTTTAAAAATTGACTTGTAAGAATTTTAAGGTATTCTAAAGACAAGACTTTTGCATATATATGTATTGCTGATAATGATGACCTTTTCATGGTTTTTTTTTTTTTTTTTTTGATGAACAGAAGTTCTTAATTTTAATGTAGTCCAGTTTGTCAGTCTTTTCCTTTTATTAGTAGTGCTCTTTTTCTCCTATTGAAGAAATTTTCCCCTGCCTTAAGGTCAAAAATATGTTCTATATTATTTTTTGCAAGAGTCATTGCTTTAAGTTTATGTCTTTTAGAAATTATGTGTTCTGTTTGGTTGCTGGAGAATAGGAATACTTTTGATAATTATACATTGATTTTGTATATTGCAACTCTGCTGAACTCTTTTATTAGAACCGTTGTGTATTTTTTGGATTTTCTATGTAGATAATTAAAATACCTATATTTAATGATAGTTTTGTTTTTCCCTCCCCAATCTATATATCACATACCTTTTATTTCTTTTCTCTCTTTCCTCCATCCGTCTTCCCTCCTTCTCTCCTTTCCTTCCAACTACATTGTCTAGGAATTCTAATATAATTCTAATAAAAGTGATTTTTTATTGGAGTATAATTGCTTTACGATATTATGATAGTTTCTGCTGTACAACAAAGTAATTCAGCTATATGCGAATAAAAGTGATTATTGATAGTAGTCATCCTTGTTTTAGTCCTGACTTTATAGTGAATACTTCTTATGTGTTAACATCAAGAATTATGTTTGCTTTATTTTTTGGTAGTCTCTCTTTTAAGCAAGTGTCTTCTGTCCCTGTTTTGCTAATAGTTTTTTTTTGAATGGGTATTAATTTTTTTATTGGTGCTCTTACTGCATTTATTGAGTGAGCATTTAAAAATTTTTTTCAGTCTATGAATGTGGTGGCTCAACATTAATAGCCTTTTCTGATATTAAACCACTTTTGCATTCTTGGTATAAGCCCTCTTATGTGTAATGCGCATATACATTGCTTGCTCCATAATCTGTGTGTTGCTGGATTTGGTTTGCTAATATTAATTTAGGGCTTGTATGTGAATTAGTCTTAATACAACTTTCTGATACTGATGGGCGTAAGTTCCTTTATGGGTAATTTGTCTTTTCTCTTTGGCTGTTTTCACAGCCTCTTTGTCCTTGGTTTTCTGCATTCACAAAATGTCTAGGTATGAATTTGCTTTTACTATCCTGTTTGAAACTGTTTCTAAATCTGAAAATTCAGCTCTTTCATCAGTTCTGAAAATTCTAAGCCGTTAGCCTGTTAACTTCAGAGCTTTCAAGCAAGATGATGACACAAGCAAATAAATGTAAAAAAAAATCACTCTGCTGCTTACTGGTTGGTTACTTTGGGCAAAACATTTCAATAGCTGTTCCTCAGATTCCTTATCTGTAAAATGGAAGCAATAATAATCTCTGTTCTTCCTATGTCAGAGAGCTGCTTTGAATTCTAATAGAAGAATGTACTTGAAATTGCATTGCAAATTGTAATATGGTGTACAGATAGCACAGGATCTAACTTATTGTAGATGTTTAATGAAATTTGTTGTGCATAATCTCAGTAAATGTTGAATATTTAATAAATAAACAAGTATAAGATAGTAGTATTTACACGTTTTTATTTTTTTCTGTCCTCCCACACCCTACATAAAGGAATGCAGGAATATTTGTATTACTCAGGGGCGTGAGCTATGCAGATATATATTATAGCTTATGAAACATCACTGTGATGGTTTAGATACAAGCTAGAATTTTACTCAGTTCTCAGTATTGTTGGTTTTCTAAAATATAAGCCATTGTCACTGCCGCTGGTGGTGTTTCATGCTGCTAAACCACTGCTGTTCTTCCTGTCTGTACCAGCCGTCAGACACTTGGCATGGCCTTGTTTTAGGATTCATTTTGAAATGAATTAATATATTTTCTGTGCCTCTCGTTTTCTTAACTCATTGTTTATTGTCTCTATTTATGCTTTTTTTTTTTCCTTTTAAATTCATTGAATGTTGACTTTCTAGCCAAAGGGAAAGGACAGTCCCAAACCAGAATGAATCTTAACACTGCCTTGGTTGAGGATATCATCAACTTAGAAGAAGTGGATGAAGAAATGAAGTCTGTGATAGAAGCACTCAAGGATAATTTCAATAAGACTGTCAACATAAGGACTTCACCAGGTTAGTGAGTGAACCTGTGTTTTGGAGAGGGGCACGATGGCAAGAACATTGCTTTGGCAGACCTGGATTTTACGTACCAATTGGTGACCACTGGCAGTTACTTTACTTCTCTGGTGTTCAGTTTCCTTGTCTAATTCCCGCCTTCTAGCTTTGGGATGGGGATGAAAATAAGTGAGGTAACATGTGTAATGATTCTTGTAGAGTGCCCAGCATGTATTAACACTGCGTTTATCCATTTAGCAAATACTTGTCTGCTATGAACTAGTCATCGTGGTGGTTCACAGTAAACAAAAATAGGCATGATCTTTGCTCTCGTGGAATCATACTGTCAGAAAATGGGACTTTCATTATTACTGTACTCTAAAAACTTATAGGTATTTAGTCTCATAGTAACTGAAATATTTGGTCTGATTTGTCAATTTTTTGTCCGAATTGGCCATTCTTATCCCTTACTGGGGACCTACTGTCTACAGACATGCCCACCTGAGGCATTTCTATACCCCTGGGCTTGACCAGGAAGATTCCGTTTGGGTTAATAACTTCCTGAAAATGGCTTTTCTAAGTGGGAAATGTCAGAACTGTCTAGGAGAACTGTTTGCAGATGTGATGGAAGAAGTGAGTTGTCAGCTAATGGTGCAGGCAGGCAGGAAAAATCCAATTGCTATTAAATTGGCCTTTTGGAAATTGTCATCATCCTAGAGTCAAGCCCGGGACCCCCTCGGAAAATATCTGTGGAGCTTGGGCTGCTCCCGCTCACATCTTGGTTGGGATAGTTCATAAGAAAGCTAGAAAATATTTCATGAACTTGTTCTCAAGAAAACCAAGTGAAAAATCTACAGCTCCATCTATAAACACCAGCAGAAACATCAGAGATGAGATCCAATGTGAAACCAGAAGACCATTCTACCATTTGTCAACCCTGGACTGGGGCATTTCTGCCTTCGCTGACAGTAGAGCATGCCATTCAATCTCTCCCAACTGTTTATTTTAAACTTGCTTATTATTTTAGGTATGAAGCTGATAAAGTGCTTTGTCTCCCCTGTGCTTTCTGGCCTGTTAACATTCTGCAGCCGAAACCAGAGAGCAGTTTGAGAGGAGCTCAGGGAGAAATGTGATACTTCAAATTGGCCAGCAAGCTCCACTCTTGTTGAACTTAAAAAGATGATGGGCCTGGAAAGAGGTTGGGAGTGTAATTTGTTAAATGTTAACCTCTGCAAAAATGAGGGGCAGGAATGAGGCTGAGGGAGATGCTCGCTGGGGACAGATTGAGGGAAAAGGATTTGATGCATTATGTCGATACGGATTTGGGGAATGGGAACCACCACAATTGCATGGTGAAAAACCCATGTTGGGACTTCTGTGGTGGAGGATCTTACGGCAAATCAGGAAGGCTGAATTAAGATCCGTTTTCAAAAGGCCTCCCACTGGTATTTCCTCTTTGCTTCTTTCTCTTCGAGGTTATGTTTGTACAGCGTTCTGTGTAGAACTTGGGGCCCTGAAGAGACTGGGTGAAACAGGCTGAATTTAGCCAGGATTTCATTTTATTTTACTTTTTTTTTTACCAGATAATTCCATATCATCTTTCAGTACTATCTGAACCAGCAGATACTTTCCCACTTGTACCTCTGTCTGTCTACCAGAAATTCTGTCTCCAAGACTGAAGACAGAATTGATCGCTTTTAATAGTTGTCTAAAATACAGGTTTGTTTCTTCATTCTTGTCCTCTCATTCATTCATCCATTCATACATACATTTATTTATTCATCAGTGCACTATTAAGCACTTATTCTGTGCTGTTTAATAGGTGCTGTAGATTCAGAGAGAAAAGACATTGTCCCCACCTTCCAAGAGCCTAGATCCTAGTGTGTAGGGATAGACAAGTAAATCAAGGTGTGAAACCACATAGCAAAGCAGAGTGGTGAAGATCATGACTTTGGAGTTGATCAGGTCTAGGTTTGAATTCAGGCCCCATTAAGGGCTCTTGTGACCTTGGACAAGTTATTTTCTGTGCCCTAGTTTCCACATCTGTAAAATGGTGGAACTGTCTCACAGGTTTATTTGATCATAAAAACGAATAAATTATAGAAAGCATTTAGAACCACGTCTTGCCCTAGGAAGTGTTCAGTAAAGATGTGTCATCATTATTATAGATTTGTGTGTAGGATCCTGGAGCTCATAAAGGATTTGTAATACAACCTAAGAGGTCAGACAGGATTTCTGAGATTAGATGCAATCATAGCTGGTGTTCAAGAATGAGCAGAAGTTATCTGACCATAGAAGGGTGTCCTTAGTAGAAGGAAAAATATATGCTGAGGATCCTAAGGCAAGACAGAATGGACTGTTATTAGAGAAACTGTAAGTAGGTTAGTTTGGTTAAAATATAGGGGAAAGTTGAGACATAATGATAATAGCGTGTATTGGGCCCTTGTATATGCGAGGACAGTATAAGGGCTTTCCATAAACTCTTTTAACTCTCATAACAACCCAGTGAGATAAGTATGATTTTAATACCCTGTTTAGAAACCAGGAAACAGACGCCCAAAAGGTTGAGGAGACCTTGCCAAGGTCACACAGTTCAGGAAGTGGCAGGGTTGGTATTTGAACCAGGTCATTGGTCTTCAGAATCATGGACTTTTCCAGATTGAAGCCAGTGGCGTCAACAGCCTTCTAACTTGTGGTGGCATTGAATTGAGTTGAGGACTGTGCTTCAGATCAGATCTTTGGGTCATAGTGTGGAACTGCATTATCCTAACAATTTGCTAGGACAACTCCCAATTTGTTTAAAAGACTGACACCTCTACCACCACCACCACCACCACCACCACACACATACACGGTGTGTCAGAATGAGCCATTCTCGAGTGATTCTTAAAATGAATGGTAAAATTTTCTTCTAGTTCTCATTTCATAGGAAATCAGGGAGTTTGAGTAATGCCCCTTTTATTGTCTTGTAACAATATACTTGCCTTCTTGACAAGAAAATTTTGCCCAAGGTTTTCCCTAATTCAGATATGGACAAAGATCAGATCCAGGGCATCAGTGAAGTGGTAATAATTGGTGGGTTTTTTTTTGTTGTTGTTCCTAAAGGGAGTCTAAGTGTCAAAATCAAGGTGGTACGAGGTAACAGTTCCAAACCTGGCTGTATGTCTGAATCATGTGGTCATCTTGAAAGAAAACAAGAGCCCCCCAAATCACAGGCTCCTGAGCCCCTACAGAATCAGGATCCCTGGGGAGTGGGACCCAGGAATCTAAATTTAAAAGCTCCCTGGGGATTTCTGAATGGTGCAACTCAAAGTTGAATTCCACAGATAAGGGAAAGAGACTTGATCAGAGTTGGAAGTAAGCACACCTGAGTTGGGGCTGGGCTCTTGCTGGGTTTTCCTTTTGTTAGCTCTGTGATTTGGCTCATTTTACCTCCCCAAGTTTCTTTCTCTGGTGTAAAGTGGATATAGTGATACAATGTTACAGACTAGTTGTGAAAAGGGCTAGTAAGAGGTACCTATTTTTATGGTTTTTTTGTGTATGTGTCTATTGTATATTTGCTTATTTATATTGAGTTGTAATCTACATGTTAATCCTGTAAAGTATTTTTTAATTGAGTTGGAAACCAAGGTACTGAGAAGGTGACTGACTTGCCTGAGGTTTCATGTTAGTAAATGGTGACATAGCGGGAAGGGTGACCAACACTTTCCAGTTTCAGCTCTCAAAGTCTTGTGTCACAGGAAACCATGCAGGACCAGGCAAGTCAGGATCGTTGGCCACTCTAGTGCTGGTGAGGAATTTCAACCTAGTTTTGTCAACATTTCAAAGCTCTTTCCATCACATGACACCACTGCTTCTGTAAAAGTCTGGAGTCCGAGAAAACGAAGTCTGTCACTGTTTCCAGTGTTTCCCCACCTAGTAAAGTAATGCTCAAAATTCTCCAAGCCAGGCTTCAGCAATATGTGAACCGTGAACTTCCTGATGTTCAAGCTGGTTTTTGAAAAGGCAGAGGAACCAGAGATCAAATTGCCAACA
>NW_011494879.1:150787-159036 GCF_000754665.1 Bison bison bison | reverse complement strand
TGGGAAATAGATGGGAAACAGTGAAACAGTGTCAGACTTTATCTTTTTGGGCTCCAAAATCACTGCAGATGGTGACTGCAGCCATGAAATTAAAAGACGGTTACGCCGTGGAAGAAAAGTTATGACCAACCTAGATAGCGTATTGAAAAGCAGAGACATTACTTTGCCAACAAAGGTCCGTCTATCAAGGCTATGGTTTTTCCTGTGGTCATGTATGGATGTGAGAGTTGGACTGTGAAGAAGGCTGAGCACAGAAGAATTGATGCTTTTGAACTGTGGTGTTGGAGAAGACTCTTGAGAGTCCCTTGGACTGCAAAGAGATCCAACCAGTCCATCCTGAAGGAGATCAGCCCTGGGATTTCTTTGGAAGGAATGATGCTAAAGCTGAAACTCCAGTACTTTAGCCACCTCATGCGAAGAGTTGACTCATTGGAAAAGACTCTGATGCTGGGAGGGATTGGGGGCAGAAGGAGAAGGGGACGACAGAGGAGGAGATGGCTGCATGGCATCACTGACTCAATGGACGTGAGTCTGAGTGAACTCCGGGAGTTGGTGATGGACAGGGAGGCCTGGTGTGCTGCGATTCATGGGGTCGCAAAGAGTTGGACGTGACTGAGCGACTGATCGGATCTGATCTGATGGGACCAGATGCCATGATCTTCATTTTTTGAACGTTGAGTTTTAAGCCAGCTTTTCCACTCTCCTCTTTCACCTTCATCAAGAGGCTCTTTAGTTCCTCTTCACTTTCTGCCATAAGGGTGGTGTCATCTGCATATCTGAGGTTATTGATATTTCTCTAAACATTAGTTGAATCTGAATTGATAGAGACTTAGATGTGAGGTTACTAAAAGTCCTTCTGAATTCTAAAACGCTTTCTTTAAACTTCCTTTTAGGAGCCCTTGACAATATCACTGTGGTGACTGCTGATGGGAAGCTTCCTCTCAACCAGATCAGCCAGATCTCCATGAAGTCGCCACAGCTGATACTGGTGAATATGGCCAGCTTCCCAGAGGTAAGGTGGCCTTGCTCAAGGGCTCCCTCTCCATGGTCTCCCTTGTAATGCAGGAGACTACAGCAGGTCAGGAGGAAGTATTCCCTTCACTTTGGGGTGAAACAAGAGACAAGGTATAACAAAGGGAATTTAAGGATAAGAAAAGCTCTCTTTCTGTTTCTAAATTCCTTTTCTATTTTACTCAAACACTATAGAGCCCAGGCGAGTAATTTGGATACTGACACAGGTCCCATCTAAGACAAACAGTAGTGGCAGTGGGGTAATTGCAGGCAGGGGTAAACTGTAGAGCGTGCGCCCTGTCTGAAGGGAGCAGCCTTTGCCCAGTTGCTGCTGATCCTTCCCAGGCAGAAATGTGTACCTGGTAATCAGATACTACCAGATACTAAGATTTTTATTTACAGAAGAAGCCAATAGCTGCAGTTTCTATCTTTGCTAAATGTTGCTAACTAATTCCCTTTTTCAGTGTGTTTTAAGTCTATGACAAAATATATTGATGGGCCATGTTTGACCCATGGGCCACCAGTTTATGACTTTTGCATTATTTGGAGTAGTGCTGTGCTGTGCTGTGCTTAGTCACTCAGTTGTGTCTGACTCTTTGTGACCCCATGGACAGTAGCCCACCAGGCTCCTCTGTCCATGGGGATTCTCCAGGCAAGAATACTGGAGTGGGTTGCCATGCCCTCCTCCAGCGGATCTTCCCAACCCAGGTGAGTTCTTTACCATTTGAGCCACCAGGGTAGCCCTTTTTGGAGCAGACCTTCCAGGAATTCACATTCCTTTGGGACTCGACTGACCATTGCAGAATATTGCCCAGAGCACAGTGCTTCCAGGGCTGGAAGGTGGGTTGCATTAGATCATTGCAACCTGGAGGCTGTGATTTTAAGTCTGGTTGAGGAAGATAAATAGGCTGTTCCTTCCTGGTCCAGTAAGAAGTGACCTGGATTGGGACTCCTTGAGGACCTGGAATGTGGTCCCACCTCTCGCCAGCTGGCT
This sequence comes from Bison bison bison, assembly GCF_000754665.1. NCBI lineage: Eukaryota > Metazoa > Chordata > Mammalia > Artiodactyla > Bovidae > Bison > Bison bison. The sequence goes on along the minus strand of NW_011494879.1, from coordinate 157,031 downwards.
ATGTAGGTTGCGTCATTCTATGGGTCTCCATTTCCTCATCTGTTCACCTGAGGTGAAGGAATCTGAAGTCTCTATTCCACTGGTCTCTTTCAGTAATTCTAGCCCAAAGACAGAGACCAAAGTTGAACCTGCTGGATTTGACAAAACTGGGTTAGAGATAAGAGTAAGCCCTTGCTACGAACAAACTTTCAAATCAGGGGGCTCTTGCAGCCAATGTGCCCATATTTGGGGGGGTATTACTCTCTCCTCCCCTGTTGTGTTCTCCATACTTCAGCCAGAGTGAACTTGTAAAGATATTAATATCTATTGGATTATGCCATTCCCGGGCATTGAGTTCATCAGCGGCTTCAAGTAATCTCTAAGAAGATGATTGTGGCCTAGACGGCTTCATGTGAAACAGCCCCTGCCTGTCCCTGCAGACGCCCCGGTCTTGTGCGCTGTCACCCTTGCACACTGTTCTGCCCACGAGCCTTTCAGTTCCTCAAACCCTTAATATCCTCAGGGCCTTTGCATATGCTGTTTCCTTTGCTAGGATCACCCTTGTCTGGCCGATTACTCTCCGTATTTTGGACCACAGCTTTCATATTGCTTTCTCAGGGAAGTCTTTCCTAGTCTACGCAAAATCTCAATTATTCCTCTATATTAACCACTTTTATACAGCACAGTTCTTTTTCTTCATTGTACTTATTAACAGTTATGCCCTTATCTACATCTTAGTTTTCTATCTCCCTTTCCCTAGATCATAAGCTTGGAATGTAGGAATCGTATCCAACTTGCTCATTCTGTCCAGCACCAAACACCATGCCTGACACATGGACGCACCCAGTACATTTCCCTCAAGTGGGTGAATACTTGTCATTAGGTTGATGTAAGGGAGGCACTCATTCGTGGTGTTCCTGAGGAGCAGAGAAATGGACAGAAAGGGAACTCTTAGCTCTTTCCCCTTCTGGCCCCTCTGAACCACTGAGGCCTCTCTGCCTTGTTCATCTGATCCCACAGGCACCGCGGGCCAATTTAGGGAACAGCCTCCTAATTACACAGCTTGAAGACCTCATCAGGCAGATTGCTTTTCAGAGCCAGCCACTTCTGTTATTAAATAGCAAAAGGCATTCACAGAAGAAGCACCTGATTGGCCACCAGAGTGTCTTAGGAGGCAGGAGGAGGTACTAACAGCTTAATTTTTTCTTAGGAAATGGGAATATATCTTCATTTTCCAAGCAAGGCATCTTTGCCATTTCTCCAAGTTGAAATTCTGTGAGTTTTGAAAAAAAAAACACAACACATCTACAGTTAACCTTAGTAGAGAGGCTCCTTACAAGGACAGAGTGAGGAAGTGTGAGTTACATTGTCTTTTGAATTCCTTTATCTCATCTGGTGTATATATTAAACAAATAGCTCTAACTAAACATTTCCTTCCTCTGGTTTAGAAGCTGTCCACGGAGTGCCCAGGTTTATAGCTTCAAAATGCTGAGCTAATCCTCTCTGTGTTTATGTACTTCCTTTCTGTTTCACAAGAGGCTGGCTTTCTTTTCAAATCTGAGCATTTCTGTGTCATGCCATAGAGACATGATGCAGATTTACATGCATAATGTTTTTAAATGCATTGAGGACAGAAAACTGCATTGCATTTGTTTAGCATGTGTCCTGCTTGATAAATGATACACACAAGTTACTACCTTCCATAAACTTGCCTGCAGCTAGAGTTAATGATGGGAAAGAAGGGAGTTTGGAAAAAAAAAAACAGACCACAGCATGATTTGAACAAGGCAAATGAGAAAAAAAATTCTGCAGGCTCCTTTATTGCTCTTGTGGAAGGAAGAAAGGTGGGTTGAGTGTCTACAGGGCTGCTGGGCATTGCTTTCTCGTGTTCTGTTTCATGTGATCAGCACAGCTACTCTTTAAAGTTAGACTTAAGTCCGTTTTCTGGAGGAGGAAACTGAGGCTCAGAAAAGTAGAATTCTTCCACAGATTCATGCTGTGGCGGTAGAGCCAGGACTTGAGCTTAGGTCTGTCTGTTTGACTCTAAATCCTGTGCTTCCTTCACCATCTGTTCCTTAATTCCACAAGTATTTTTGTTGAGTCTCTGCAAATCAGCTGTTGACTTGAACCCAGATTGTCAAGGACTTGTTCACCTGTCTACAAAAATTTCATCGTCTTTTGTCCTGTAGCATACACACGCACATAGATGTGAGTATAGACGTGAATGAATTGGATTTATTAGTTTAAGAATCCCTGGAGGAGGAAAGGCAACCCACTCCAGTATTCTTGCCTGAAAAATCCCATGGACAGAGGAGCATGGCAGGCTATAATCCCTGGGGTCCCAAAGAGTCAAACACTACTGAGCGAGCATGCATGCACGCAGTGATAGCAGACGTTGCTAATTGATCACAGCACTCGGTCCTGCCTAACACCACATGGGATCTGTGATCTTTCTCCACACAGTACTCCAAGCAGCCACAACCAGTGGGTCATTGTTGCCATCGGAGGGCGTCTGTTTGCACTGGGGCGCTGGCGGGCATCTCTTCAGTGAGGGGTAAAGGCTAAGAGATGGAAATGGGATAGAAATGCATGCCTTTTTGTCGGAACCATGAGTAGGTCAGAAGTCATGTTGGGAAAATGACTATAATTCCCTGAGTTTCTGTATTCTGTATCAAACTAAAATGTACATGTTTAAAGTGTTTCAGAAGAACTACCTCTTTCAGTAGGTTTTTTTTGCAAATGAAACCACTCTTGGTTCATATTTTTTCTGCACGCGAAAGGACACAGAACAGGTATAAAATGATAACAAATAAGGCTTTTGGGAGGGGTATAAACATGAAGAGTTTTTCTAACAGGTTTGAGCCAGTGCTTTAATATACATATTAATCTACTTATTCAGCAAGCTTCTACTGAGCACTCACTGCATCCTTGGCACTGAGCCTTGGACAGGGAAGGTGTAAATATTGAGCTGTATCTCCTGCCCAGCTTGGAAGCAGCGGTGGGTGCTCCCATGCTTGCCTAGGAAGGCTGTGTGACAACACTTGGGCCAAACTGTGAAGGGAAAGTGGAGGTAGTGGTGGTGGGCTGGTCCAGCCAACTTACCAGTCTTTCCTTCAATGAAAATCTTCAAAAAAATATTAGACTTGAAATCAGGTTAGTTCTTCAAAGTGGTGATTCTCCCTTTTTAAAAAAAAATTTTTTTTAATTAATTAGTCTATTTATTTATATTTTGGCCACACTGAGAGGCATGTGGGATCTTAGTTCCCCCGACCAGGGATAGAACCTGCGCCTCCTGCATTGGAAGTGCGGAGTCCTAACTTCTGGACTGCCAGGGAAGCCCTTCCCTTTATGTTTAACTTTAGAAATCTGTGTTTCATTTTATTAAAGAAGTTGGTAGTTCTCTTGTAGAGGAAAATTTCATTTCTTTATCCAGCTCTTTTATTTACCTTGGCCATACGCTTTATACACCAGACCTAGTTCCAAATTCTTTTTGGCTGTTAAAAAAAAGAATCAAATTCCCTGTGCCACAGTTACTGAACACATTGAGCTAGTGGATCTGGGAGGTCATAGAGACTAAGTAACGTCACTGGATGGAGAGTTGAGGAGCTGAGCCTCCTCTTAACACTACCAGTAACCAGAAGCGTGATGGGCGAGGTCTTCACTCCGTTGCTCTTGGCTTTCAGGGACTGTGTCTCTGTGTAGGGGTGTGACCTTTACCAGCAGGTCCCTGCACACATAAGGAAGGGACTGGACTGTCTGAGATCCCTTCCAGCTCCATAGTCTGTGGTCAGAGGTACATTTTAAGAATTTATCATTTTAAGCAGTGGCTGCACAGTTAAATTCTGTAGCCCAAGGGCATGATTTGTCTTCTTGTGGAATGCTGGTTTGTCTTTTTGACCTAACGATAACATCTTATGTCCCTGTAGAATTTAGGTCATTTTACCATGAAATGGATGAGCTTTTTAGGCACGCCCTTGAAACAAAACCCAACCTGGAAAAATAAAATAGGTGTGCAACAAACCCCATTTATTTAAACCGGAAAGTCTAGGGAGGAACTCAAGGCTGGGAGTTGGCTCTGTTGAATCCAAGCGACGTGGATTGGCTCTGGTCAAACCTAAAATTCTTTTGAAAATCAGGGGCCTTGTTTTCATGAATGGCACATTGTCACGCCAATGAAATTCTCTCTTCCACACTCCCTTCTCTTATGCGGTAGGATTGCAAACCAGGTGTGGTTATAATGTTGCTTGAAGTTGAGATAAGGCAGTTTGGGAGAGAGCAAGGCTGAGTCAGAAGAGACCCAGATGGACCTTAGGACAGCGGTGCATCAGAGAACGATACTCCGAGATCTGTAAGAAACCATAATGGAAAAAAATGTGAGAAAGAATATGTATAACGTAATCGTGTTGCTGTACAGCAGAAATTAACATCGTAAAAGAGCTATAGTTTGATGAAATAAATTTTTTTTAAACAAAGAGGGACTTTGATGACAGTCCCGTGGTTAAGACTTTGCACTTCCGCTGCAGGGGCCATGGGTTTGATCCCTGTTCAAGAGAACTAAGATCTGACATCGCATGCCTCATGGTACAGCCACAAAAAAGAGAAAAAAATAAAGACAGCAGTGCATCAGCTAGGTGATGACATCAGCTTATCATTCTCCGGGGGTTTGTGCATTCTTACCTTTATTGAATGTGTTTATATAATAGCACCCCTTGCCTGGGTGTTACAGGCACCCAGACACAGAGGAAGATGCATGGCTCATGTTACCTCATTTAATCCTCTCTGAGGTACAGTACTGCAGGGTCTCAGATTACTACATGGAGCCTCAGAGAGGTCAAGCTTATTGCCCAGGGTCACATGGTTAGCAGAGTGGGGATTTGAACTGAGATCTTCCATGCTTCCTTTCTTGGCACACACACCAGCAGAGATTCATCGCTCATGCCAAAACACAAGTGAGGTTGGTGTGAGCATAGATGTGAGTGAGTTAAATTTATTTACTCATTCCACTCGGCACTGGTATATTTTGAGTGTAAAATGTCAACTGGAATTTTTAATGTATAAAATCTTTCAGCTGTCTTTACACCAATCTTTGCACAGACCAGCCCCCCTCCCTTGAGGATTTATTGTGGTTTTGATCTGCGTTGCCTCAAACCATTGAAATCTTTTCAAAGAAGCAGAGCTGTTTTCTTTTTATTTTTTCCTCTATGCTTTTTTTCCCTCCCGCAATACACTGGTACCAGGAGTGGACATAGTTTGCTATTCAGCTTGATCAAAGCACTCTACACCAATGTAACTTCCTGATCTTACTGGTAACAGAACTAAATGTTTCCATGTTCTGCCAAGATGGGTTGCCAGTTATCGACAGAGGGCTTGCATCTGGTAATAATTATTTACTAATTCTGTTTACCTTTTGATCTGGTTTTCAGTGTACAGCTGCAGCTATCAAGGCTATAAGAGAAAGTGGAATGAATCTGAACCCAGAAGTGGAGGGGACGCTAATTCGGGTACCCATTCCCAAGTAAGTCTGGCTGACACTCACATATTTTGATGTAATGGGGCAGCTATCTTTGGAAGGAAACCAAACTCCATGATACTGTCAGTCTGATGGTGTACTTTACCTGTGTCTCTCGTCCTGGCCGGCTCCAGCAGCTTTTGAGATCCAGTTTATTGATTCAGATGCAGCAGTAAAACTGACAAAGTTCTTGTCCTCATGTATTTTATAGTCCTATTGGGAAGATAAGACTCATAAATAAAGTCATTCCAGATAACGAAATGCTGTGAGAAAAGAAAGGACAGTGTGTTCCAATAGAGGGTGACTTGCTGAGAGTGATGGTGGCAGGGACAGCTTCACAAGGAGGTCACATTTCTGCCGACAGTTGAATGATGAGGACAAGGCAGCCTAGGGGAAGAGCTTTCTAGGCAGAGGGAACAGACAGCCCAAAGGCCCTGAATCTGAAAAGACCTCAACACTTGTAATCTCTAACACAAATTTCTGGAAGAGTCATTTTCCCATTAGTCCTCACTTGTTGAAGAATTTTAGGTATAAGAAAGAGCAGAATATTGTTAATTACGTAAATATATAGAACTTAAGAGTTTCAAAGGCATAAAGTGTGTGTTTATTTTTAAATTAAGAAAGAAAAGAAATAATAAGACCTTGGCATATTTGATGAAGAGAAAGCCATTGTGTCTCAGTGGTGGTGTGGGGTTGGATCGGTGAGAGGCCCATGCTCTCGGCATTAAATATGCCAAGGTCTTATTATTTCTTTTC
>NW_011494879.1:116237-150643 GCF_000754665.1 Bison bison bison | reverse complement strand
TTGGGAGGCCACTGCAGTAGTCTAATTCCAGGACTTGGTGTGTGCTAAGTCGCTTCAGTCGTGTCCGACTCTGCGACCCTATGGACTGTAGCCCACCAGGCTCCTCTGTGCATGGGATTCTTGAGACAAGAATACTGGAGTGGGTTGCCATGCCCTCCTCCAGGGGATCTTCCTCACACAGGGATTGAACCCACTTCTCTTACATCTCTGCTTTGGCAGGTGGGTTGTTTACCACTAGCACTACTTGGAAGCCCAGCAAGCCCCAAGTAAGTGTTGAATTCATTCAGTCACTCAACAAATATTTTTATTAAGCCCTAACTACCTGCCAGGCCCTTTCCTGTTTGTTGAGATAGAACAGTAAATAGCACCAACAAGAAAAAGTCCCCATCCTCCTGGGGCTTATTTTATAGTCAAGTAGGCACAATAAAGAAACCCATAGCTCAGATGGTAAAGAATCCGCCTATAATGCAGGAGACCTGGGTTTGACCAGTGACAGATTTTATTTTCTTGGGCTCCAGAATCACTGTGGATGGTTACTGAAGTCATGATTTTAAAAGACACATGCTCCTTGGAAGGAAAGCTATGGCAAACCTGAACAATGTATTAAAAAGCAGAGACATCACTTTGCCAACAAAGACCTGTATAGTCAAAACTATAGTTTTTCCAGTAGTCCTCTACGGATATGAGAATTGGACCATAAAGATGGCTGAGCGTCATAGAATGGATGCTTTTGAATTGTGGTGCTGGAGAAGACTCTTGGGAGTCCATTGGACTGCAAGGAAATCCATCCAGTCAATCCTAAAGAAAATCAACCCTGAATATTCATTGGAAGGATTGATGCTGAAGCTGAAGCTCCAATACTTTGGCCCCCCAATGGGAAGAGCGAACTCAATGGAAAAGATTTCCTGATGTTGGGAAAGACTGAGGGCAGGAGGAGCAAGGGGCATCAGAGGATGAGATGGTTGGATAGCATCACTGATTCAGTGGAGATGAGTTTGAACAAACTCCAGGAGATGGTGAAGGACAGGGAAGCCTAGTGCGTTGCAGTCTATGGGGTCACAAAGTCTGACACAACTTGGTGTCTGAACAACAACAGGCACAGTAAACAAACAAATACATGATGTCAGGGGATGGTAAGGACTATGAAGGAAAGTAAGCACGCACCACTTCAAGGGAAACAGATGGGGAAACAGTTGAAACAGTGTCAGACTTTATTTTTTGGGGCTCCAAAATCACTGCAGATGGTGACTGCAGCCATGAAATTAAAAGACGCTTACTCCTCGGAAGAAGAGTTATGACCAACCTAGATAGCATATTGAAAAGCAGAGACATTACTCTGCCAACAAAGGTTCGTCTAGTCAAGGCTATGGTTTTTCCTGTGGTCATGTATGGATGTGAGAGTTGGACTGTGAAGAAAGCTGAGCGCCGAAGAATTGATGCTTTTGAACTGTGGTGTTGGAGAAGACTCTTGAGAGTCCCTTGGACTGCAAAGAGATCCAACCAGTCCATTCTGAAAGAGATCAGCCTTGGGTGTTCTTTGGAAGGAATGATGCTAAAGCTGAAACTCCAGTACTTTAGCCACCTCATGCGAAGAGTTGACTCATTGGAAAAGACTCTGATGCTGGGAGGGATTAGGGGCAAGAGGAGAAGGGGATGACAGAGGATGAGATGGCTGGATGGCATCACTGACTCGATAGACGTGAGTCTGAGTGAACTCCAGGAGTTGGTATTGGACAGGGAGGCCTGGTGTGCTGCGATTCATGGGGTCGCAAAGAGTCGGACACAACTGAGCGACTGATCTGAACTGGACTGAAGGGGCAGTGAGTGTTAGGGGTTTTATTTGTAGGTAGGAAGGTTCAAAAAAGAAGTGACATCAGAGCAGGGACCTAAGTGAAAGGAATGAATGAAGCCTCCCAATAACTAGAAGGGAAGTGGAATGTGAACTTGTCATCATGTGCCACACATCATTCTGTATTCCTTTACATAGATCACTGCATTTGTCACACAACTTCTGTAAAATAGATTTTTTCCCCCAGGTGTGGAAATTCAGGCTCAGAGAATGTGTGTGTCTTTGAGGTCACACAGCTTATGCTGAAGCTCAGGTTTAGTTGATTCTGGAGCCTCAGGATGTACCCATGCTAGCAACAAGAATTAATACCAACACCGAAGAGTCCAAGAACTTCCCTGCAGACCTTTTTCTTCTGCTTTTTGGCCAGAAAATGGCCTCTGTAAGTCAGAAATAACACTCTGCTTTGAAATCATATGAATTGGGAGCTATATAAGAAGCAAATAGACCTGAGTTCAAGTCCAGTACTTGTTTTCTTGGTTAGTTCGTTGATTCGCTTAGCAAATTTTCTACAAATGTGTTACGTGCCAGTCTCTGTGCTGGGTGTTCTGGTTGCATGTGGATCTAATGTTGGCCTTTGTGTAACTCAGGGCTGTGCGGGCCCCTTGTTTATATTACTGGCAGATTACTTGTGGAGTTTACTATTACCTACAGTTTATAGACGAAAAAAATTAAAATTCACAGAAATTAAGGGACTTGCTCAATATCACATGGCCAGAATTTGAATTCTGAGTTTTTCTGTTACCATATTTCAGGCTCTTTCTTCTGCGCTCAATGTATAGGTGGGTAATTCTGGAAAGTGCTAGGTGTACTCACGTCCATCAGAAGCATGACTCGCAAGTGGGATGGATATAGTCAGCAGCTTAATTTTTTTGTTCTTGCTGCTATGTCTGTGAAATCTTGGCAAAGCCTCTTACCCGCCCTCCCCACCCCCGCCCCGAGCCTCAGGTTCTTCATGCACAAGATGAAGGCATTGTTCTCAGTGGTCTGCCAGGTCCCTTTTGGAGCTCCAGAATGCTGTGATGCTGTGAATTGATGCCCCTAAATGCTCGTTGCTGACTTGGATTCTTATAGAGTGGCCCAATTGTGGATCATGTGTTTCTTTCAAAGAACTCGCTGACATCATGTGCTCCTCTGCAGCCCCACTCGAGTTAATGGCTGCAAGTTTTGAAAGATCAGTGAGTTTAACTTGAATTTCCAAAGACATGGGGATCTGTTACATTATATTTTGCATTATTTTATGTTGGTTAATGGGTGTAATCCAAGAGAAAGTTGACGGACCAAATCCGTCTGCTCCTGCAAACCTCATTTTTTATATACTTTCTTCCCTTTGACAAGGTGGTAAGGTCATGGGGCCCCTTACTGCATTATACGTTTGGTAGTTTTCCAGATAAAAAATGAATGATCTGTTCTTTATTACGGAGGTTGTGTCATGTGAGAGGATAAAGGCTGATTTAGATGTAAAGAGGACCAAGGTTTTTGTTTGGTTTTGGCAGTGACTTCCATATGACTCTGGGCATGTCATCCTAGCAGATTGTAGCCTTCTAGTTCCTCATTTGTAAAATAAATGATATAATACACAATGATAGCTAGATCTTTGGTGAAATTAGTAGAGAAAATAAATTAAGTAGTGTGATCTCCTTAGAGGAAAAGAAGCTATATAAATATAAGATACTAATAATATTTCAACAGACATACAATTTTCCTTACATACATAATTTTACTTCAGGAGAAAAGGAAGGAGTGAGGAAGGGAACAAGTATGCTGAGTACCTACTATCTGCCAGGAACTGTTGGGTGCTTGAGATACACAAAAGAAGTGCAGAAGTCTAATAGTTAAATTTGCACCTTGGTAACACGAAAGCCTGGAATGGAGTTCTGATTCTTCTACTTTTTAGCTTTGTGACAGTATCAGCTGTCTCTACCTCTCTGAATCTCAGAGAGCTCGTCTGTAATGTATTTATAGGGCTTGCCTTTTATAGTTATTTGGAGATTTCAGTGAGATAATGTACGCAAGGCTTTTGAAGTTTATTAAGCACTAAGTTAATGCTGACAAAGGTTCTTTCATTCCTTTTCATAAATAGGCAGGTGCATCCCTCCCTTTAAAGGATGGGGAACCTGAGATACCCAGAGGTGAGGCATTGGCTCCAGGTCACACAGCAAACCTGTGAGGAGGAAAATAGCACACTAAAGCTTATTTTAGGAGTCTGGGAGGTGAGAGGTAATCAAATGCATAAATTCCCAGGATTGGTTTCTGATGATAACATTTCAAGTTTAAGTCTTTAAAAATGTACCTTCCCAGTTGATTATGATTCTTCCCCTAATGACAGTCTACCGGTTTGCTTTCCTGCCTTCAGTCTGGATGCCCAGAGCTAAGTTTTATTTTCAGTTGCAACAGATCTCAGCTGGTACCTCACCCTCTATACACTCCTCTGATTCTCATATTCTTATTTAAATGAGTCTTCTGAGTACATGACTCTTCCTACAATCTGCCTCTGATCCTTTTGGAAAGAAGGCAGAATATAAACCCTAAAGCAATAACAGGTCAGACTTGGAGCCTGGGTGGTTCCTATCACCAGGCTTTCTTTTCATAGCCTCTGCAAATCCAGCTGCATGACTGTGAGCAAGTTCTCTTGGCTGTCTTCAGTAAGATGACCTTGGGCCTCCCCAGCTCTGGGTTACATCCGCCCCCACTGACAATGTATATGGGTTTTGTTTTCTTCTCTGGCTGGTCTTCTCCCATTTAGAGAAGTCAATCAACTGGATGGATTCTTTGAACATTCCTGTTAATCAAGATTCGTTGAAATAGTTTCTTCTCTTTTTGTTATTTATGTCATCAGGTTCTGGGTCCTATTTATTAACCACCTGCACTACAGGTGTAATGCCTGGAGATACTGTGCTGAATGCCTGAGGGTTTCTCCCTGCATTCTCATAATACCACTCTGAGGTCAGGAGATGGTTCTTATGCCCACTTGCCTGATAGGAGACCTGAAACTCCCAGGAATCAGTGTCCACTGTCATAGGGCTGCCTAGGGGCAGAAGCAGGATGGAACGCAAGACTGACATACTGCCTTTTCCCCTGTTCTTGCCTCCTGGTAGCAGCTTGTTTTGGTATGTCAGTTCTTCATTTCTTAATCAGGGACCCTGAAAAGTTTTGAGCAGGAGTTTGTTTTGGTCGGGCCCCCAGCCCATTCACATCTTCTTTATGCCCCCAAACAAACAAACACTCTCTTACTAGTTGTTTTACCAAATATTGATGAGAAAACCACACAAAGTAGAATGACGCTGTTTTGTTTTGAGAGCACTGAGTTCATCTTTGATTTTAAATAAAACTGTTAGGAATCATGGATTCACCGAAGAGATTAAAGTACCTGGGGTCGACTCATTCCCCGGGGAAGCTGCCTCCTTCCTGGATTGTCCTCCTCTTTTATTATTTCTTGTCAGTGTCTGCATGGTTTTACTTTAAGTAGGATTAAATAGAAAATCAAAATACTTCCATTCTATTCTCCATAGGGCATCACTTTTATTTTTAAATTTTGTTTTGCAGTATAGCCAATGAACAATGTTGTGATAGGAGTCTAGAAAGATGGTGCTGATGAACCTGTGTGCAGGGCAGCAGTGGAGATGCAGACATAGAGAAGAGCCTTGTGGACACAGTGGGGGAAGGAGAGGGTGGGGTGATTTGAGAGAGTAGCATTGAAACATGTGTATTACCACACGTAGAAATAGATAGCCAGTGAGAATTTGCTGTATGATGCAGGGAGCTCAAATCCAGTGCGCTGTGATGACCTAGAGGGATGAGATGGGGTGGGAGGTGGGAAGGAGGTTCAAGAGGGAGGGAACATATGTATATCTATGGCTAATTCATCTTGATGTATGGCAGAAACCAACACAATATTGTAAGGCAGTTACCCTCCAAGTAAAAATAAATTAATTAATAATAAAAAAACAATGTGATAGTTTCAGGTGAACAGTGAAGGGGACTCAGCCATACATATACATGTATCCATTCTCCCCCATACTCCCCTGCATAGGGCTCAACTAGTAGCACCTTGTTCCAGATTTTTTCTATGCAGCTTCAGACACGTGTCTAAATCTCCGTCTCCATTTTTCTTGTGATGACATGGGATTATATTATACCCACTCTTTTGCACTTCTCTTTTATAACTTAATGTATCATTGCTCTGGTGAGAGTTCTTCTTTACTCTTTTTAAGGGTTGCATAGTGTTTGCCTGTTACCTATAGCATTAAAGAGTTGCCATTTGTTGAATATCTTGGTTGTTTAAATTGTTTTCTTTTTTGCTAACAGTGTTGTAATGGTCTTCTAAGGATCTTCCTGTTCTTCTGCTAGAGGTGGGAAGTGGTAAATAGGGGACTGTAACTGGGGGAGATGTGCACAGAATGTGGGGCGCCTTGGTGTGAGCTTTGCTCCTTGATTGTCACAGTGCTCATTTGCACTAGTGTGCTGCATATTGCTGAGCTTCGTGGAGACATGGACGCTTCAGGGCCAGGCGAACATCTGCAACACACCTGAGTGACCCCTCCAGTGGTCTGCAGACTCAAACTTGACATCACTCTCTTAGGAAACCCCATTGATATTTCAGTGGCTCTCATGGCTCAGTGCTTGTTGATAATAATACTAAGCAAAGTGACTACTTAACTGAGTGCAAACTATAGTGTAGGCCTTATACTACATTATTTAGGTCATTCTGTCATTCCCTATTTTTTTGGTACATGAGCTAAGTAAGCCCAAGAGAGGTTGAATAACTTGTTCAAGTTCATCTAGCTAATAAAGATAGAGTTGTGCACGATTTAAATATGGGTCTGCTTGACTTCAAAGTCTATTCTTAACATCTGTGGACCTCCGAGAGCACTTTTTCTTTTTGTAATAAGGGGCAGCAATTAGTATTTTAAAGTTTAATTATATACCAACCCACACCATGTGGAGCATAATTGCCAGAGCTCAGACCAGGATGCATGATCTAAAAGTGAATTTGTACACCGCTTTTTGGCGTGGAGGCAGTCTGGAATATAAACAACTTGGGTATTTTTTTTTTTTTTTAGTCAACTATATTGAGGTATATCTTTCATACAAAAAAAATGGACCCATTTCAAGTGTACATGATAGTGAATTTTGACAAATGTATGTGTCCCTGTAACCACTATCTTAGTCAACCTGTAGATCACCTCAGTCATCCTGAAAGTTCCTGTGCCCCTTTGCACGTCAGTCCCTATCCTCCTCTGGCACCAGGTGACCTCTTAACTGCTCTTATGATCATATAAAATTGTTATGCTGAAATATGAAACTTCTAAGATATTTATAAATTTATTCAACAGATATTTATTGAGCACCTACTATGTGTCAGGCATAATTCTGACATGGAGGATTACAACAGTGAGCAAGCCAGACACAACCTCTGCCTTTGTGGAACCTCTGCTGGGTTCTGTCCCAGGGCTGGGAAGATCCCCTGGAGAAGGGAAAGGCTACCCACCCCAGTATTCTGGCCTGGAGAATTCCATGGAATGTATAGTCCATGGGGTTGCAAAGAGTCGGACACTATTGAGTGACTTTCACTTTTCACTGGGAAAATGGACAGTAACACACACACACATAGTGTGTGTGTGTCAGCGGCCACATTTTTCTCTCTGTGGAGAAAAAGCAATAAAGGACATTATAGGGGTGGTCGTGGGCTGGTGCAGTTTTAAGTGGTGTATTCACTGAAGGCTTCAGGGGAAAGGTGATAATTTAGCATAGAACTGAGGACACGAGAGAGCAGACTATGCTTATATTCATCACTAAGGCAGAGGAAGCAGCAAGTGCAAAGACCCTGAGGTGGGTGTTCAGGGAGTAGTAAGATAGTAAGAGTGCTCAGTGGCTGTAGCAGAACACGGGAGGGGAGAGAAGTAGGAGCTGAGATCAGAGTGAAATGGGGAGGCCAGTATCATGTAAAGTCTTTATTAGTCAGTGTTCTCCAAAGAAACAGAACCAATAGGGCATATATGTAAAAAGATTTATTGTAAAGAATTAACTCATGCGATTATGGATGCCGACAAGTCCCAAGATCTGCAGTCTTGGGAGACAGAGGCTCAGGAGAGCTGATAGTGTGGTTCCCAGTCTAAAGGCCAGGGGGCTGGAGACCCAGGAAGTGCTGATGTTTCAGTTTGAGTCAAAGGCAGGGGAAAAAAAAAACCATTGTTGCAGTTTGAAGGCAGTTGGGCAGAAGGAATTCCTTCTTATTCAGGGGAATTCTGTATTATTTTTGTTTTTTGCAGGCCTTCAAGTGATTGAGTGAGGCCCACCCACATTAGGGAGGGCAGTCTGCTTTACTCAGTCTAAAGATTTGAATGTTCCACTCGTCCAGGACATCCTCAGAGAAACACTCAGCATAATGTTTGACCGAATATCTGGGACTGCTATGACACAAAAAATTAACCATCTGCTGTATACCTGAAACTAATACAGCATTGTAAATAACTATACCCTAATAAAAATTAAAATAAATAAAATTAGCCATCATAGTTCTTATAGACCCTTATAAAGATTTTGGTTTCTGTTTGGAGTAAAATGGGAAGTCATTGGAGGGTTTTGAGCTAGGGAGGGACATGATCTGACTTAGGTTTTGAAAGGATCATTCTGGCTGCCGTTTTGAGAATCATACTGTCTGAAGGTGAGGGTGAAGGCAGGGACCATTGGGAGCTATTGTAGTAATCCAGGTATGGGGCCTGGACTAGTATGGCAATGGGATTGGTTAGAAGTGATCAGATTCTGGGCACATTTTAAGGAAGAGCTACCAGGATTTGCTGACAGATTGGTTGTAAATTTAGGAAGAAAGATCTCAAAGATGACTTCAAAGTTTTTGACCTGAGTAACTGGGAAGGATAGAGTTGCCGTTTACTGAGACAGGGCAGATGTGGCAGGACAGACTGGGTGTGAGAGAAGACCAGGTTTTATCCTGTGTTTAATTTGAGATGCTAATAGACATCCATGTGGAGAGGTCAAGTAGGCTGTTAGGTATGTAAGTTTAGAGTTCAGACAAGGCTGTGGGCTCGAGAGAGAAATCTGGGAGGCATGAACATGTAGAAGAAGCCATGAGATTAAATGAGATTACTTTAGAGAATAAATGTAGATGGTGAAGAAAAGGGTTTGGAAACAGCCCTGGACAGTCCACATCAAGGTTTGTGGGTCAAGATGGTGAGGAGGAACCAGCCAGAGAGACAGAATAAGCGGCCAGAGAACTCTGGAAAGTGTGGGATCCTGGGAACCGACGGAAGTGTCTTAGAGGAAGTGCCCATCAGCGGCACTGGACGTTGCTGATGGACCATGGAAGAGAAAGCCTGAGAATCAATCATCGGATTTCGCAACGTGGTTTATTTATCAGTTAGTCTCTGGTATAAAGGAAAGAAAACACAAGGGGTTTGGGCTTAGACAGACCTAGGTGTGAGTTCCTGTTCTGTCATTGTCTGGGTTTATCTACTTGGGTCCTCTGAAAGCAGACCCCAGGACAGAATTATATGTGTGAGAAATTTATGGGCAGGATCCTGTGAAAGAGAGGCTACAGGTCTGCCACTGGTAAAGAATGGAAAAGAGAGGTTTGCGCAGACGATGACGCACTGCAGTGCATTTCTGAGGATTCTGCCGGACTGACGGGCTGCTCCTGAGGGACAATGGCCCGTTAAAGGAGACTCTCTACCACTGGCTGACAGTGCCCCTGAAACATGCCCACTGTAGAGATCTTGGGCAAATCATTTCATTGTTGGAAGCTTCAGCCTCCTTATCTGTAAAATGGGCATAACTTCTATGATGTTTTTTGAAGAGTAATGGGATATTATATGGAATATTATGTGTCATAAACTTTAATTCTCTTTTCTTATACTATTTGTTATTATCTAATTCTCCTGGTTAAGGAGTTATTGAAAACATTCTTTTCTGATTATTTGGTAGTAAAACCAATGATATTTTCTTCCTGTTTGCTGATGGCTCTTTTAGTCCTTAACAGTTTCTTTCCCTCTCTTCCTCACTAACCCCTCCCCCAACCCCATGTTGTTTTGGGGTTTTTTTCCTGTCTTTTCCTCCATTTTTAGGGGTGGGAGGAGTTGAGTCATTATGTTGTAATTATCTTGGAATTTAAGTTGCTCAGGAACACTGTAGTTTGATTGTTAATGAGCACTTGGTTTGTTCTTTGAATATGAATTATGGTGAACAAGACCTCCTGGAAGGTATATCCAAAAGAAGAAAATCCTATGACTAGTCCTGCCTGTGGTATGAGACTCGCTTAGTGTTTCTAGAAAGGCCAAGGGGCTTTGACTGTTCTTGACAGCCCCTGCCCACTGAACTGCTCCCCAGGTCCTCACAGTTGGCTCCTACCTTTCCTCCTGCCCTTGACAGCAATGATAGACCTTATGCCTAGGCCAGGCTCCTCCCTCAGACTTTATTCCAAGGTGACAGCATGGAGGAGAATTCTCCTTGTGACTGGACCAGGCAGTTTCACCAGGTAACAGTTAAAAACCCTGGGTTGTGGTTCTCCTAGCCTGGATTTTCTTTCTGAAGTTTTTTTTTTTTTTTTTTTTGCAGCTTATGCTGATGTACAGTCTCTCATGGATGATTCCCAAGTTTTTCTAGGGAGAGCAAGGTCATAAGGCAGGGAGGCAGGGTCCCCAGGCTGAGTTAATAAATAGGGGTAATTGCTGTACATCAGGGAGAGTGGAATTGATACCTGGAAGAACCAAGGTCAGAACAACTTGAAGAAGAGAATCAGTAAAATGAGTTAGGTGACTGTAGGCTAGTTATTTCAACTTGTTGAGTCTCAGTTTCATCATCTGTAAAATGGGGTAGTAGAAAAATTTACTTTTCTGGAGGGGTATTGGGAGAAACTCTTGTGAAGGATAAAGGGGAGAAGGAGCAGGAGTGACAAGGAGAGTCTTTAGCTCGTGATGCAGGTCTGACACCAGTGAAGAAAGGAAAGAAATCCACTCAGTGAGAAATAAATGTAATTTTTTAAATCGTCGTTATCAAGTTAACTGCTGTTGAGTGTTCCCATGACCTCTTGTGCGTGGTGACTATTAACTGTTATGGGGGGGCAGTACTGCCGTCCCCCAGCTGAGGAGACCGAGGCATGCTGTCTGCCACTGAGCTTTCCACCGGGGAGACGAGTACTGTTCAGTGACGAGAGTCAGGGAGTCATGCAGCATTTTTAACAGCTTTACTGAAGTCTAATTCACCCACGTAGAGTGTATATTACAAAGATTTTTAGTGTAGTCAGAGTTACGCAAGCTCCACCACGTTCATTTTAGGACATCTTCATCACCTCACAAAGATGCCCTGAGCCCACTAGCAATCACTCCCTACTTCACCCCAGGTCACCCTCGTAAGGGTCGCTCTAGGCAACTGCTAGTCTGTCTCTCTAGATTTCCCTATTCTGAACGTCTCATAGGAATGCATTCACACAGTATGTGGTCTCTTGTGACGAGCTTTTTTCACTTGCATGATATTTTCAAGGTTTATCCATGTTGTAGCATGGATCAGGACTTCATTCTTTTTTCTTGCCAAATACTATTCCACCGAGTGGATATGCCACGTGTTATTTTTCCATTCACAGGCCGATGAATATTTGAGTTGTTTCCACTTTTTGGCTATTATAAGTAATGCTGCTATGAGCATGCTTTTAGTTCTCTTGGGTATAAACATATGAGTAGAATTGCTAAAGTCCTGTGATAACTGTTGAACTTTTTGAAGATCTGCCAAACTTTTCCACAGGGACTGCACATTTCATATTCTCCCCAGTAATACTGAAGGACTCTAATTGCTCCATCTCCTTGCCAGGACTTGTTGTTGTTGTCGTTTTGTCATTATTACCATCTAAGTGGGTAGGAAGTGATGTCTCGTTGCAGTTTTGACTTGCATTTCCCTGATGTTAGTGATGTTGAGTTTTTTGTGTGTGCTTGTTGCCATTTGTGCGTCTTTAGAAGAATGTCCGTTCAGGTCCTGTGCTCATTTAAATTGTGTTGTTTGTACTTTTATGTTGAGGTGTAGGAGATCTTATATGTTCTGAGTACTAGACTTTTATTAGATATATGACTTTCATCTCTTTAATTATAAAAAGAGTACACATTAATGTAACGATTTCCTACAGAAAAGTAAAAAGTTTCTTTATTGCTCCTCAAGGATTCTTCCCTGAAGTAACTTGTTGGTAAGTTTAATAAATATCCTACCAGATTGTAAAAGGTGCACACACACACACATATTCAGTTTACAGAAGTGGGATTAAGTTTCTGCCATCTGCAGTGCCACAGCTTGTTTATTTATTTATTTTTGGCTCAACAGAACCTTCCGTACATCTTTTCATGGTGATCTCATTGTTTCTGTGCATACAGAAAAACACCATCTTGAGACGGGTGTAACACAGATGAGGAAACTGGGGATCAGAAAGTTACGTAATTTGCTCAGGGTCACAGATTAGTAAGCAGGGGGGGTCATGGCTCACATCGAGTCTGTCTGTTTCCACGCCCCTGTTCTTGCCACACTATGGCCTTGCTTTCCGGGCTGCTAACCAGAACCCTCCTCCCTCCTCCTCGCTCTGTGGCCCCTCTCTCTAGCTGCTGTATCGCTCTGTGGATCTTGAACCAGGGAGAGTGTGTCTCATGTGCATATCCTTGGACATACTGATAATACCCTTTTCTCACACAGCTCGCACACATACAGACCTTTAGTGATGGTGAAAGGAAAAAAAAATCAGAAGAGACCGCCTGAATGACTTCACTTGGGTGGGAGCAGCCATCAGCTGCACTTGAGCAACTGCAGCTGCTTCTCTGGCCCCTTTCGTGGCCACTGCTTGCTCTCACTGCTGCTCTCCAGGGTTGCTCATTCCTTTATTTGGCTGGTGGATGTCCAGTCCATTGTTTGTCTCCCCTTCCAGGCCTGGCGAGCCTCCGTGCAGTTATAGAATGCCCCCTTTCTCCTCACCCAGCCTGTGGGTCTTTAGAAGCGCCTTCTACTATTCAGACCCCAAGTGTGTGGAATGGTAGCTCCCTCCCTGCACAGATGTTCCTTTTGGAGAAAGTGCAGTCAGGAATCAGCGGAGCATGCGCTGAGCAGAAAGCGCCATCAGCACCTATGCAGAACTTCGCCTGAAAGGACAGGTTCCTTCTCCCCCGCCCCCCTGTCGTCCACCCTGTGTGTGCTGCACCTGCTCACAGGACCCGGTTGGCTGCCCGAGGTCATCACCGTCCCACGGCCGACCCCTAGGGACCCCCTCCTCCTTTCTCCCCACTGTGTTCAGGCTCGCCGGGGAGCTGGAGGAGTAGCAGTGAACTCTGTCTAAGCAGGTCTCGGTGAAGGAGCGTCCGCGTCACTGCAGCTGCTAAGAAATAGTGGCTTAGGTTTGTCTAGCACCAGCAGGGAGGCCTGAGATTCACGAATGAGGCTGCACTGGGCTCAGATCCCAAGTCTTCCAGGAACCTGCGTGGCCTTGGGCAGGTTACTCAATCTGTCTAAGCCTCCGTTTTTCTAATCTTCAGAAACCAGGTAATAAGATCAGTAATGTCACAGGAACGATGCAGAAGTTGACTCAGTGAGTGCACAAAGCATGCGTCCCCTCAGAGCCCGGCACGTGGAAAGAGCTCTGCAAATGTTCGTCAGTGTTACTCTGATTGAAGGGGAGCAGATGGCACTGGAGCCAGAGGGCTAGGCAGTTATCAGGGAGCCCTTACTGTCCTCATAGTAAGGCTCCTCATTCTCTGCTGGTCTTGCTTCATGTTCTTCGTAGCACTTAGGTGTCGGTTTACAGATTTGCAGGTGCCCTCTCTCTCCTTTACTCGAGTGTGACTTGGTGGTGCTTCATCTGTTTTGTCCCGTGCTATATCCCTAGCTCTGGGGACAGGACCTAGCATGTAGTAAGGACAGTAATGGCCCAGGGTGCCCGCTGCTGTGCCAGGTGCTATTTGTACATGAACTACGATATTCATAACAGTCTTCAGAGGTAGGTGTATTATTTCCCCTATTCACACCTGAGGATGCCGAGTCGTAGGGGAAGGGAGTTGTCTGCACCCAGTGTCACGGTGATGAGGAGAAGGACAGGCATCTTTCTCAGACCCTGGGTCTGTGGCCACTAGGCTCTGATCGCTCAGTGGGAAACTTCACTGTTATTTTTATTACTAATCTGACGAACAGCTTTTAAAATAGTCAATACCCATGTATGCAGAATTCCTCAATGATCATCTCTCATTTGGTCCTGACTGTGGAAAAAGAAGAGTAACATTTTTATTACTCCTCCCACCCCGCCCCCATTTATAGTAAGGAAACAACAGATAGTGTTTATTGGGCATGTCCCCGTGACCAGCACATTTAGTAACTCTCTTAATCTTTGCAACAGTCTCATTAACTTAGTGGTATTATATACATTTGATAGATGGGAACACTGAGGCAAAGAAATGAAATGCTTGCCCAGGGCCATACGGCTAAGCAGTGATAGATCTGGGGCCTCAAACCCTGGTTGTGTGGCTTCAGAGACTGTTCTTGTGAATGCTTCCTTGTGATCTGGGGAGGAAAAACTAATCGTGCACAGGTACCCAGCCTCGAAGTGGCAGAGCTGGGGGTGGAAATCAGCCTTGGCCACCACACCTGTGTTATCCTGTACGTGAGAGCAGAAGGCAGAGTTACCTCCATGAATCCCTGAACTTGGATTTCCAACCTTTGGGTGACAGGGAAGGAGAAAACGAGTGACTTCATCTTGATCACTCAGCTGGGAGTGTTGAGCTGTGACCCCTGACCTCAGCTTCCTCTCTTTCCATCATGCTGGGCTGTATTTCAGGACGGCATGTCTGCTTAGCCAGGCCTCGGTCACAGGACAGGCCTTTGAAAGCAGGTGCCTAGTTATATGTCCTCAGAAAAATCGATGGTACTGCTGATGGTAGAAGTCTTTCCAAAGTGTGTGTATGATTTTCTTTGGGCTAGAAGGACACCGCATGTTTTTATGAGACACATTAGTGCCTGTTAGACTGGCTGGTGAGCTGTGGGCAGGGTGCCGTATGCAGTGGGGGGTGGCTAGGAGAGAGGGGAGGGAGAATCATGTCCCTAGGAGTGTAGGAAGTCTGGCAGTACTACACAAACAAACACATTTCCTTCAGGGCCAGCAGCCCCACAACATCGGGCAGCGCCCACCAGCGAACAGTAAAACAGGGCCTGCGACTGCTGCTGACTGCGGGCCGATGCTGCCGTGTGGGGAGGCGACCCATCACGGAGACGGGCATCAGGGCTTCTCTCGGTGGAGCCGTCAGAGACGTGTTTACGCAGGCTGTTTGTTCCCTGGAAGTGCGAGTCCCTTCTTCTCCCTCAGCCTGTCCCAGGCTTCTGAAACCCAGCTCCTGTCTCCCGGGGCCCCCATGCCCACCCTCCTCTCTTCCCATCCTGTCCTCCGGCGGCCCACCAGCTGGTCAGTAGCCTGAGCTGCTGGTGACTCAATCCTCTGCTCTCTCTCCGACTGCTCACATACTGTGGTCCCCCAGCTTTGGAGATTCTGCAGTTGGAATAGGAAAGCGGCTGCACTGTGTGTGCTGGAGTGTGTGCACACTGCGGTGTGCTGAGCCTGTGCCACCGTCATCTCATTTAATCCTTGCTCCCGCCCTCTTAGTAATATTCTTACTCCTACTCTACACACGAGGAGACTGAGTCTACAGAAGTCCAACAGTGTGCTCACGGTTCTGAAGCTAACAAGTGGCAAAGCAGGGATGCCAGCTTAGGTCTTCCTGGCTCTGAAGCACATCATTTCTACCTTTTTAAGTCCCCCCTAAGTGACCAAGGACACTTTTGAAGTCTGATGTCTTATAATCTGGTTTTTACCACAATTGCCACACCGAGCGTAGCTTCCTCTGATGTACCTCGGTGAGTGTCTTTGCACATGTCCCATTCTCGTTGAAGCCATAGGAAGTATCGTTTCAGTATCTGCTGTGTGAGTGGCTAGCGGAGCATGCCCCTCAGCTTATTGTTTATGGGAACACACTCAAGGAGTTCTGCAGGAAGGCCCCCATCCAGGATGTTCCTGGAAGACCCGCCTGGTGGGGTTTGTACAAACAAAGCGTGACCCTGCCAGCTCAGCTGAAGCCCTGCCTTATGCTGGGAGGATCTCTGACCCCAGCGGAAAAGGCTGCTCTCTTCATCACTCACCCGGGAGGCTGCTGCAGGCTAGTCGTGAGCTCTCTGTCCGCCTGCCAAGAGGCTTCGGGGCAGACTCTTGCCTTATGCTTAGATCTGGTTGGTACCTTGGTTTCTGCACAAAATCCAAGTCTGATCTCACTTCTGCTTTACTCATACATCTGTGATATTCTGTGTTGGTCTTAGAAACAGTCTACTCTTTTTTTTTTTTAATTGTAGTGTGATATACATAGGACGTTCCTGTAGCTCAAGTGGTGAAAAATCTGCCTGCAATGCAGGAGACCAGGTTCAATCCCTGGGTCGGGAAGGTCCTCTGGAGAAGGGAATGGCAATCCACTCCAGTATTCTTGCCTTAAAAATCTACCATTTCAGTTATTTTTAAATGTCCAGTTCAGTGGTATTAAGTACATTTACACTACTGTACAATCTCCAGAACTCTTTTTGTCTTGTGAAACTGAAACTTTGTACCCATTAAAAGCAACAGCTCCGATTCCCAGATCCCCCAGGTCCCTGGTAATTGCTGTGTTATTTTCTGTGTCTGTGAATTTAACTATACCAGGTGACATCATATAAGTAGAATCATGTAATATTTGTCCTGTTGCTGCTGCTGCTGCTGCTAAGTCGCTTCAGTCATGTCCGACTCTGTGTGACCCCATAGACGGCAGCCCACCAGGCTCCCGCATCCCTGGGATTCTCCAGGCAAGAACACTGGAGTGGGTTACCATTTCCTTCTCCAATGCATGAAAGTGAAAAGTGAAAGTGAAGTCGCTCAGTTGTGTCCGACCCTCAGCGACCCCATGGACTGCAGCCTACCAGGCTCCTCCATCCATGGGATTTTCCAGGCGAGAGTACTGGAGTGGGTTACCATTGCCTTCTGTTGAGTCTAGCTTATATCATTTAGCATAATCTTTTCAAGGTTTATACATGTTATAGCAGAATTCTCTTGCCTTTTTAAGGCTGAGTCATATTCCACTGAGTGTATCTACCCAGTGTAAATGTCCATTCATCTGTCAGTGGATCTGCTAAGTCAGAAAGCGGCATCGAAGGGCCTGCCTACTAGTCTTGCCCCTGCTAGGCTCACCGGCCTCCTCTCTGGTTGTAGTCCTTCTCCTCTGCTTTCTGTGCTGCAGCCACGCTGCCTTTTTTCAGTTCCCCAAGAGCAGGACCCTCCTCACCTGGAATAAGGCCTTTATTTTACATGGACCATTTGCTCTGGTGGGAATGACCTTTGCCTAGCTTCTCCACTCTTACTCATCTGAACTTAAATATCCCTTAACTTAAGTATCGTCACATTTTCTTCTGGAGTCCCACAGGAGAGTGTGGTCAGCCCCCTGCTTATTATTTTCATAGAGCTCTTCATGTCTTTATCATGGTTCTTACCGCTGTAACTTATTGATTAACTGTGCATGTGTTTGTTTAATGACTGCCTTCCTTGTCAGACTGTAAACTCACTCTGACATAGTGGATGGAACACAGCAGGTGCCCAGTAAATAGCTACTGAATGAAACTGTAAACTAAGTGAATGAATTAATATCAGAAAGAGAAATGTTAAATTACTAATCAGATCTCAAAAAAATCATCTTACGGGAACCTAGGTTGTTTGCCCTGTGATTTCTCATTTGATAAAAACCTTGAGTAAACTCTTCAGTATTTGGAGGTACCTCTGTAGTTGCCCTCGGGCTTTCCATGGGGGCTCAGTGGTAAAGCTCCAGCTGCCAGTGCAGGAGACGCAGGTTCCATCCCTGGGTTGGGAAGATCCTCTGGAGGAGGAAATGGCAACCCACTCCAGTATTCTTGCCTGGAAAATCCCATGGACAGAGATGCCTGGTGGGCTATAGTGCATGGGGTCACGAAAAGTCAGACACGACTGAGCACGCACGCACACACTATAGTTACCGAACATGAACAGCAGTAGCCACAAAGGCAACTTAGGTTTTCTGGTTGTTTATTTCCTACCATGCTTTGTACCGTTCACTTTCCGTATATTATCTCGCCTATCCTCATAAGAACTCTGAAAGGGGCTTTCTGTTTGTTTATTTTCAGTCCCTTTTTCCAGATGAGAGGACCAGGGCTCAGAGAGTTTAAATCGCTTACTTAAGGTCACTCAGCCAGTACCTGGCAGGTGCAGAAGTGGAGGGGTGTCAGGGGTGGTTGGAGCACCTTCCTCTCTGCTAGCACCCTTCCCCTCATTAATAGAGAGAACTCAGTTTCTCTCTGTTTTATAAATGGGGTGTCTGCCTTGATTTTCTTTGAATCCAGAGTTTTCTGGCTAAAGAAGCATTTGAAAACCCCAGGTCTTCAGAACAAATGCGATGCCCCTTTTTCAGCCTCACGCCTGTCTCCTACCGTGCTTCTGCCTGGAGTGCCCTGTCTTCTGCAGCCAGTGAGTCGCTATGCATCTCTAGGGCACTTCCCAAACCTCACAGCAGAATGAGCTGTGCTCTCCATGTGCTCCTTCCTCCTGCAGAAAGCCTGTCCCTCCATCCCAGCAGTGCTCTTCCTCAGCAGTGGTTGACGAGTCTGTCTGCGCTGCTGGACTGGGCCTCTGGAGAAGTTGGACCAGGCCTCCCTCATCTCTGGCGCTCCTCAGCCCGGCCCAGGATCTGGCAGTGAACCCTGGGGCCCCCGCCAATGCTTGATGAGTGAATGCAGGCCAAGTGCAGAGCGGGTGCTCAGAACCAACTGGCTGAGCCGAGAGCCTGAAATACAACTAGCCTGAGCTCACAGAACCTCGTGAATGCGAGATGGAGATGATCAGATGTATTAATCACTGGTTTGGAAAGGCATTACAATATTTCCATAATAGAGTATGTTTCTTTTCTAAAACAGATGTGCCCTTGTTGTTTCATGAGGAAGTAATTAAGTGTGTTTGATTAAAACATTCATAGACGCTATCATTTATTCAAGGCTACTACTATATGCTGCTGTCTTTACTGGTGCTTTATATACATCATGTTTGCTTCTCGCAATCCCCTGGACAAGGTGTTTTCATAATCTTTGCTTCAGAGATGAAGAAACTGAGGTGGAGAGAGATTGAGTAGCTTGCCCGCTTCTGAGTCAGCTTCTGAGTGATAGATACAGGAATAAAACATGTCTGACTGTACTTCAGAACCGAGCCTTTCCATCACCCTGACTGCTTCCGATCTTGTAATTCTGGATTCGTTCAGCTCAGCACCACCCGGAACCAGCATGCAGATGACTCTCTTCCTCTCAGCACTTCTTGTGCCTGGCATCCCCTCCCCCTCCTCCCTTCTCCCTCGCACCCTCACTGTACTCCCCCACACACCCTCACTGTACCCCCCACACCCTCACTGTACTCCCCACACCCTCACTGTACCCCCCACCCTCACTGTACCCCCCCACTTTCTTAGATTATTGCCTCTGTATTTGCATCCTGAAACTGACATATTTTTGTCAATGTCAATAATTAAATACTACAATGTGTGGAAACTGGTTTCAATAGTGTAATAGTGTCACAGTTTCATTAATCAATATAAAAAATATTTTATTAAGGCCAAATTACATATATTATGATTTTGTTTTCTTTATGTAGCCATTTACTCTCAAGATTTTTTGAGTCCCAATTTGTATAGTTTTGAACATGTGATTTTTTTTTCCCCCTCCATGTAAAATATAAGTGTAGTAAAAAAAACAGTTGGTTAGATACATTTTTTAATTTTTTTAAAGATTGTCTAAAAAGCAAGCTATTTCAAGTTATATATGAAATGTTAGATTGAAATACTTCTCTGTAGAGAAGTTTAAGAGGTTTCTTACAGACTTAGATTCATTTATTTTCTGCCCCTCCTAGTGTTTCAGCAGGATTAAGCTTTTTGAATCAGCGGATCAAGTTTTAATTTTCCTGTTCCTTCCTTATACTGACATATGCTTTGGCAGAACAAAAAAGAGACCTAAACATGTCAGCATGATTTTTGTTCAATGAATTAAAAACCATAAAAGTAACAAGATCTGATCCAAATCCCTAAACTCCTGACATGGTGGTTTTGTCCTTTTCAGTCCCAAGATTCATATTACTGACTTTGAAAAAAGCTTTCTGCCTGGAAGCAGAAGGAATGGCAGCAGCACATAATTTATTTGAAATAGACTGCAAGAGGTAGGCAGCCTGGAGTAGCAGGAGGAATGCAGGCTGGAAGGTCTGGATGTGAATCCCAGTTCTGTCACTCAAGCCCGCAGGCGGGTTACTTAGTGCCTGCGTACCTCAGTTTCCTCATTGGAAAGTGGGGGTTTTAGAATCTAGTTTGATGAGTTGTTGTGAGGTTCAGTGAGGGAATAAAGTACTCACCTAGCACTGAGGGGTTTAATACTGGTAGGAGTCAGGATTATTTTCATTTTGAGAATATTTTGAGAATTTGAGAATTTTGTGAATTCAAATAGCTGGATCCGGAAGGATTTATTTATCACTCAGCTGCCCACTTTATCTTCACGGCTTGTCCTGGCTCAAAATCCTTTCATTTTTTTTCTCATCCTATCAGAGAAAACGTACTAGGTAAATGCACTAAATCTTTAACTCCTATTTGTCACTGTTTCACATGGAACACTTATACCCAGGATTTGGGATTATCCTTCATAAGCCAGAATCATGTTGACTTAAGGGTCAGGAACCATATGCCAGTGATGTCCAGTTCAGGATTCAGGAGGCAGAGCATTTTTTCATACTAAGACTATTGGCCTTTGAAGCAGGCCAGCATAGATTTGGCTTTGTGTAAGATACCAAACTTTTTCATCCGTAAGATGGAGTTTGTGATCTTATAAGACCCTCTATGATGCGGCTTTCCACCTCTTTTCTTCTTACTCCCTTCTTTGTTATCTGTGGCCCATTTGGTTCCTCATATGACCACAGTCTCCTGGTAACCTAAAGCCTTTGTGCATGCTTTTTCTTCCTCCTGGAAATCCCTACCAATACTGGCAACTTGCATGTATTTTTTAGATCCTTGTGGGCTATTAGTCGAGATAGGATGAGCAGTGCTGTAGTAACAAGCAGTCCCCCAAATCTCCATGCCTCAAACAGCAGAAACATTTCTTGTTCACACCACGTGGGGCACTGTTCACCATTGTCTCTCTGGGACCCAAACTGACGGAAGTTCCCTCTCAACCTGCGCTGCAACCAGCAGGGACAGATGTGGTAGAGCGCATGTGGGCTCATAAGGCGACACCCATTCTGCTCACATCTCATCAGCCAAAGCAAGTGGTGCAGCCACACCAATCTTCAGAGGGGAGGGGAATGCATTCCTGCTGGAAGGAATCAGGATCAGAATACCAGTGAACAAACCTAATGCCAGCCGCACTCAGGTATTGTTTCCTCAGGAAAGTCTTCCCTCCCTCTACTGACCCCTCCCCAAACACAGACATGCTGTGTTGTAAGTCTCTTTACTTAGCGCTCTGCCTAGCTAAGCTCCCTGGGAGCAGGACAGAGGTCTGTCACCTTCATCATAGCATACTTGGTACAACCAGCACGCTGGGCCTCACAGGTAGTAGTGTGCACACGACCAAGAAACCACGGCAGGACAAACGTGTTGGCCTTTGTGATGATTAAGTGTAAAACAGGAATAATAACTGCTTCATACAGTTGTGAGGGTCAGCTTACAAAAAGTTCTAGAGTGCCTGTCCCAGGGATTTATAATAGGCCTTCAGTGTGCTCACTGTTGTTATTATGATAAGGATATTAATAGTTAAAATAACTGACATTTATTAAGCATTTTTAATATGCCAGACACTCTCATGGGTACTTTATGGAAGTTAAATGGTACAGTATTCTCATGTGTTGTGTCTGGGTCAGTGCTAAAGGGATTCACAAGTAATTTGTCATGATAATAGTTAAGATTCTGAAGGTTATTATTTATTTGTTTTGGATGATTTAGAGGTATAGAGATGGTGCTGTTTCTGTAGCATCTCATTCATTGGCATTGCTTTCTTTAGTTGGAGAGAAAGGGGTGGAATTACAGCTAATAGTTGCTTTCTTTTAAAATGTGCCAGGGTCAGTGCTAAACAAGTGACACAGACCATCCCATAATCTTCACACCACCCCTTTAAGTCAGGTACTGACAATCCCATTATACAGATGGGAACTCTGAGGAAGGGAAGTCAGTTATGCGTCCAGTAAGAGGCATGGCGAGGATTTAACTTCAGGGCTGCCTAGACTCTCTGGCTCATGATTTTAAGCAGCACACTTACTATCCTCAGTTATCTCATCAGGAACCTTCCTTGACCCTGAACATCCTCCTGGGTGTGTGTCAGGAATTTGAAGATCTTCCACTGACGGAGAGTACAGTTATAAACTGCTGAGCTAGTGCATAAAGTGATGTTGAATTCTTGGCAGGCAGTTCATACATGGGATGATTTTATTGAACTGTTTTTTTTTGTCTTTTATCAGAGTAACCCGGGAGCACAGAGAAATGCTGGTGAAGCTGGCTAAACAGAACACGAACAAGGCCAAAGACTCTTTACGGAAGGTTCGTACCAACGCAATAAATAAGGTGAAGAAATCAAAGGACAAGGCCTCCGAGGACACCATTAGGCTCATAGAGAAACAGGTACCGTTGCCAACGATGTCATGTTTACGTATCTGACCCAGAAAATCATTGTTCACATCTGAAGTGAAGAAAATGAAAACAGAGTACCCCCAGTTCTTTCACTGACATGATTGCCATTGGCTGAGTCTGTCTTGGGCCTGGCCCTGCGCTGGACCCTGGGAATACAGAGGAGGGGAGGAAGCTACTGACCATACTGTGTTCTAGGCTCTAACCTGAGCACTTTACGACACTTAATTCATCCTCATCACTGCAAAGTGAGGTGGGTGGGTGGTAAGGAAACTGAGGTTCACAGGAGGGAGGTAACTTGCCCAAGGTCACGCTGCTGGTAAATGGTAGCCACAGGATCCAAACCCAGCAGACTGATCTCAGAGCCTCTCCTCTGAGAGCTCTCCTGTCTGTGCTTGGTTGTCTGGGTGCTGAGAGGTGAGGACCTGGCCCTGTTTTTAGTGTGTTGAGTAAGCGCACTTGAACAAGTCTTAAAGGAGCAACTGGAGTGAAACAGAGACAAGGGGGAATGGTTAACAGCATGTACAAAGGTGTGGTGATGGAAAGGAGCACTGTTCAATGAGATAACTGTGGCTTCGACCCAGGATGACACAGAAGGGCAGAGATGACAGTGGCCAGTTCATTGCAGGTCTCCTATACCAGGTTGAGGAGTTTGAACTTTAACATGTCCAGAGGTTCCCATGTTGGCTCTGCATCTTTATTGGTCATTGTGGCCACACTGATGCTGCATAGCATACTACCTCGAAATTCAGTGATGTATATTTCAAGCATTTTCTTATTCCTGTCCCTGTGGGTCAGCTGGGAGGTAGCTGTTCTAAGCTGAGCTCAATGTGGCTCAGCCACTGGGACTTCCCAGGTGGCGCTAGTGGTAGAGAACCTGCCTGCCAATGCAGGAGATGCAAGAGATGCAGGTTCGATCCCTGGGTTGGGGAGATCTCCTGGAGAAGGAAATAGCAACACGCTCCAGTATTCTTGCCTGGAGAATCCCATGAACAGCTGGCAAGCTATAGTCCGTAGCATTGCACAGAGTCGGACACAACTGAAGTGAGTTAGCATGCACCTTCTCAGATCTTGGATGGGGCTCAAATTGGCTCACATCTCTCTCAATCTTCTGGAGTCAACAGGCTTCACAGGGCATCTTTTCATGGCAACAGCAGATGGCAAGAGCATAAGCCACTCAAGTACATTTTAAGCACCCGCTCTTTTCACATCCCACTGGCCAAGCAAACCTTACGTGCCAAGCCCAGTATCACTGTGGAGGGAAAGTATATATGTTCATGGAGGTCTAGGGGTGGGGGCGAATACTTGTTGAGCGATAATCTAATCTGTCACGGCATTAGAGTCACTTGAGGAGCTAACAAAAATATGGTTATATGGGGACCCTGCTCCCAGAGATTCAGTCAGTGAGTCAGGGGTGGGGCCTAGGGTTCTGCATTTTAAAATGCTCCCCAGGTGATTCTGATGCAGTGACTCCCTTGAATGATTATATTTTCAGACAGCAGAGCTTCACACTTGTGTTTGAAGATTGACTATGGTGGCTGGGTGGAAACCAGATTGTAAGAGGCATAACTGAAATTGGGAGGCTGCTGCAGGAATCCAGCCAGGAAATGATGATGGCCTGAACTTGTGTGGTACCCATGTAATTAAGACAGATAGATTAAAAAAAAAGACAGAAAGATGATTTACCAGTATTGGGGAGACAGTATGTTTAGCTTATAAACATTATAAGGGGCTTTTCCAAAGCCTCCATCATCCACGATAAAAGCATTATGTTACGAAGATTGAACAGGAGTGTGGGCAGGATAGGGCATAAAGAGGGAAGATGGGGAGGCCAGAAGAGTCGTTAGGGGGTCATGAGGACCCCCTAAATTGACTATTCCTTCCTCTTAGACTAACAGAATGCTAGTCATAGAGCAGGCCCAACAGTTACTCAGGGAAGAATTTTAGATGAATGTCTGGGCGTCCTACCTTTTCTGATTCAGTAGGTCTGCATAGGAATGTGTATTTTTGAAAGGCTCCCCAGACAAGGAAAAACAGAAAAGGTAGTGACCGGAAGCATGGCAGTGCACCCCTGTAATGGCACCGGGGTTAGAAAGAGGTTGTTCTACACTTGATGTCATGTGACCCTGGGCAAGTGACTTGACTTCTTGGAGTCTGTTTCTCTGTGAAAAGGGCTTTGGAATTCCTGCTGTGAAGGGATACCCTGGGGATGCTAGAAGCACCGTGAGAGTGTCTGACTCTGAGCCCCTCAGGGCTCCCTTTATGCTCTCTCTGTGGCCTCCTCTTTCCTTGCATTAGCTCAGAGACTCGTAAACTGGCCTGGCCTTTGCTGGGCACTCACCAGGCCTTGTAAGAGTCCAGCTGGGCCAGCTCCTTGTCCACCTCCCAGGGGGTTTCATCGCTCTAGCAGACACTTGGCCTTTCCGTTGCTTTCCGGTGGTGAGCCTGTAACCTCTGACGCCCTTCAGGTACTCTCTCAGCAAGTCTGGGCCTCTGCCTCAGGGACCAGAGCCCATGCTCCTTGGAAAAGGAAGAACAATCACATGACCGGCACTTATTTTTTTTAAATGTTTTCTTTACTTGTGCTTAAAAAAAATTATTCAAGTAATGTTAATTTATAACACTGTATGTTCCATGTATACATTATTCTACAACATTCTTTTTCAACTTCTGTATACCCTACAGTGTGTTCATCAGCAGAAGTTTAGTTTCCATCCATCACCATGCACATTGACCCCTCCTTTAACCCTTTTGCACTCCCCTCACATGTTTGGTGTAGGCCTTCAGGGTGATCTCTGTAAACATATGGAATATTACAAGAAAAAAGGTCATGCTATATATAGTATTACATGATACATCCAGGGCAATAATCTTTATTATTTAAGATATTATCACTTAAATATTAGCTCTTACCATTGTTGTTAATAACTTTAATTACTGTCGTATGGTTAAAAGTTTGGGTAAGAAAATATTCAGGAGACAGCCATGTGCACACTTCATTTTGTTCATTTTTCCCCAGTTGAAGGCATCAATCTGGAGTTTTAGGTGTGCTTTTTTATTGTTGTTATTTATTAATTTTTTAAAATAAGCAAGACAGGAACTGATTGCTGCTTTATCAAAAAGCTTTTAAAAATGTATTTTTAAATTTTGTTTCTGATTATCAAAGCAGTGTAGTAGGCTCCTTGTAGAAAATGTAGAGAATTCAGAAGACTTTAAAAATGGGGAAAATTCACCCTATAGTCTTGGATTTGGGGATGTTTCTCCTTTTCCCCCTTTTTTAACTACTTAGTTAAAAAAAATATTTGGTAGTTTACTTAATAACATATCCTTTATTTGTTATATTTATTTTTCAGTTTTTTGACCATGTTGGGCAACATGTGATATCTTAGGTCCCTGACCAGGGATCACACCCACGCCCCCTGCATTGGCAGTGTGGAGTCGTAACCTCTGGACTGCCAGGGAAACTTGGAAACTTAACTACATAGCTTTTAACGTGATCAAACAACTTTCTATCCAGTTTTTTATTTTCTGTTTAGCATTAAGATTATTAGCATTTTCTTCTTCTTCTTAAAAAACTCTTTGTAAACAGCCACACTCTGATGGTTGCAAAATAGTCCCTCTTGTGGTTATACCGTAATTCACTTTCATAAGCCCTCTTTTTGGACATTTAGTTTGTTTAAACTTTTTTGTTATTATAAATAAGGTTGCAGTGAATGTTTTTATACATAGATCTTTGTTGAGTTGACTTCCCTAGGATAGAGTCTCATGTGTGGAATTATAGCACAAAGAAATGCATATTTTTAAGGTTCTCAGTTTGTACTGTCTAAATCACTTGCAGGGTGTTTAGAAAATATGTATTTTAAAAATTCTTGGCCTTTTCTAATCCTTGACATTTGAACCTAACATTTTTGATGTGAACTTAAAAGTGTTGCTTACCTTGGAAGTATTGCTTTTATTTCCACATTCCACAGAAAAGATTTATTCTTTCTATAAATCCATAAACCTTGCTAGAGGATAATATACCTATACATTTCTGATTTATCGACTTAGGGATTTATCCAAAATAAGTTATCAAGAATCTTATCTACAGAGTTGTCCGTTGATGTATTATGTAGAAAAGAAAACTGGGGAGAATTCCGTGGTGGTCCAGTGGTTAGGGCTCCATGCTTCCCCAACAGGGGACACAGGTTCGATCCCTAGTCAGGGAGCTAAGATCACACATGCCGTGTGGTGCAGCTGGAAAAACAACAACAACAACCTGAAAACTGTCAAAATTTCTGATAGTAGTAAAATAGCTTGTTTTAGATCCATTCACTGGACTTTATATATAGACATAAAAACACTTACAGCCACAGTTAATTTTTTATTATAAGTTTTACATATGTGAACAGGTTGGCAGCTTATTTACTTCAGAATATTAATGGTCACTTGGATTATGAACAATTGTAATTTTATTCTTTGTGAAATTTCTTTTTTAAAACCTTTTCCAAAATTTTTTTGAGGTCAGATTTTTTAAAAAGCGTTTCATCTTTGGTATACAGGAATAAAAGGGTTCAGTGGTATGTTCTCTCCACGCAGTCATGTCTCACCCCTACCTCTTCCCCACAGCCTTCCCAGCCTCCAGCCCTGGCCAGCTCTGTTGAACAAGGACCAAGGTCTTCCCCCTCGGGACTCTTGACATCTGCCAGCCTGCTGTCCCACCTTTGCTTCAGTTTGCTACAAGTGGGTCTGCTGAACAAAAAAGCACTTGGCAGAAACCACCAGTAAATTTAGCCAAGGTCCTTTCACTGCTCCCTTTTACTGAGAAACAGAGCCGTTCTGAAGTGAAGCTGGGTGCTAGTGGGGCTGAAGGGCTCCTAGCAGACTGTGCGGGCGGGCAGGCAGGCAGGCAGGCTGGGCTGAGTGAGGCACTGCCCGGGAGACACCCCCCACGGCGCTGTGGGTGTTCCGAGCTGTGCTACCCAGGTCTGCCCCACGGTGTACGCTGTGCTCTTACCACCCCCCTTTTCTGTCTCTACCTTTCATTTTCTTGAACGTATAAGGAGCCAACATTGATGATGACGGTCATGACCATGACAGTGATGGCACTGATGATGTTATCATCTTTTTGAGGCAGCATATTGTAATGGAAAGAGCTCTTGCTGTGGAGACTGACTTGAATTCAAATCCTAGCTCTTTCACATCTCAGCTTTTAAGGTCAGCAAATGGCTTCACCTTTCTGAGCCTCTGTTTCTTCTTCTGTAAAGTGGGAACAGTAATGCCTGTCTCACAGGATTTGGCAAGAGGACCAAATGACACAGCATACTTAAAAGCAGCTAGTGTGCTGGCTGGTCTTCAGTAGCCATTTGTGCTATTTGTCCATCCTGCTCCTCTCCCAACCTTGTGACTTTGACTGTGGGACAGGGATGGATGGTTTTAATGAGTCTAGCACAGCCTCCTTTGAATGAAGAAGGGTTAGGCCAGGTGCTGTGAAGTAATGCGTGTAAAGTTTTTAGCCCAGCGTTTGGCTCTTAGTAAATAGATGCTGCTGTTCGTATCCTTGTTATTTTCATTAATTGATTAAATTAAAAAGAAGTCAGAAAGTGATAGTAAAAATCAGAGTAACACAAGCAACATTTGCATAGCAAATAACGTTTAAACACACTTGCATATTCATGATCTCATTTAACCCTCACAATTCCTTTCTGAGGGAGGGACTCACATCCACATTGAAGAGATGAGGAAACTGAGACTCAGGGTGGGGAAATGACTGGCACCCTGTCGCCCCACTGAGAGCTGAAGCCAGAACCGTGTTACCAGCTGGTTCCTCCAGGTGCCCTTCCTCCCCTCAGTCCCAGCCTCTGTCCTCAGACACCATCTTTCCAGAGGAGGCTTGCAGCCCTCGTTCCTGGCTGCCTCAGGCTACCAGCACACGGGTGCTGGAGTGCTGCTGGGCACCACGCCACACCCCACACAAGGAGGCTGCTCAGGGTGGGGGCACAGGAAGCCTCTCAGGGGCTTGTGCCAGCTGAGCGAGGATTCCAGGCAGCCACTCTGAGCTGGTCCTGTTCGGAGTGCCCAGCAGCCCCAGCAGCTTTGCTCTCCCCTCTTCCAAAATGTGCAGCTGCTGCTATGGTAAGAGTCTGGCTGTCTCCCTGCCTGGGACCAATTGCTCCAAATCCTTTTTAGTTGCTGTCCTTTCCAGGGCATTTATTTCCCAGTTCCTGGCCAAGGCCTGTGGTCTGCAAATAAAGATGTCAAACAGCCGCTGTGCTGCTGAGCCCACAGAACTGGGTACCACACTGCCCCCTTCAAAGCTTCCTGCCTGAGGTCTCTTTTAGACATGGGACTGGAGGCTTGCAACACTTACTCAGTTGTATTGTTTCTTTTTTCGTTCTTAGAGGGAGTTTGTGTTTCCTACAGAAAATGTGGAGGATACAGAAAAGCACAGAAAACCAATAATTATTCATTTAGAAAATATTTCCTGAGCACTTGCTATGGACTAAGTTTTATGCTGAATGTGACAGATACCGACATGAATAATACATTTCCTGTCTTCCCATCACTAAAAGATAATCACTAGTAATATTTTGACACATTTTCTTCCAGTTTTTAAATATATTTGAGATCATTTCTTCTATGTATATACACATTTTGTATTCTTTTTTCTTGAATTCAAGGGTAACATGGGCATGTTTCCATGATGTTATAAATAATATCTTGAAACATTATTTCTTTTTCTCTGATTACAAAAGCAGTCCATGCTTGTTATAAAACAGACATGTCAGAACTGTATACTGGAATGTTATTTGTATTTATACCCTCTCTGTGAGAAGTAGACAGTCTTAACCCTTTTTAATGACTATATGTATTCAATTACATATACTATCATTTTAAGTTTTCTTATTTTTGATTATAAGCTTTGATAAATATCTTTGCATGTAGAACTTAAGGACATTTTCTCAGATTCTATTCATGTGATAATTTCCCAGTTGAGAGAGTTTGGGGTTAAAAATGATATGAACACTTGCATCAATTTGAATTCCTATCCATGATATGTGAGTTCATCCATTTCACCACAGCTCTGGTATTGACTATTATAATTAAAAACCGCAACATCAAATTTTGTTAACTGTGATAACTAAATTATATCTTGGTTTAATTTGCATTTCTTCAGTGTCTATTGAATTTTCCATGTTTGTTAACCAGATGTACTTCATCTTTTTTCAAGATTTTTTTTGCTGCTTGTTTATTGGGATCTTAATATTCTCCTTATCAATTGGTATGAGGGCCTTATATAGCAGAGTGTCTGAAGTGTAGGAAATTCTAGAGTTTCATTAAGGGACAGATTAGACTGACTTTTCTATACTGTTATAATTGTTAACTATTTGGGGGCTCTGCAGTCAGACTACCCAGGATTAAATTCTTGTCATTGCTACTTTACAGCTATGGATCCTGAACAAAACTGCCTCAGTTTCCTCATCTGTGAAATGGGAACATGACACTGTCTCATGGTGTCTATTTCTTCCTGTCCAGAGTCAGTAAGAGTATGTATACAAAGTTCTTAGTTCCGTGCCTGGCTGGGATGCAATTCACATGAGCTTTTGTCACCATTTTTATTTCCCAGATAACCTTCATAGTTCTAGAACATTTCTGCCCCTCCCCTTCTCATCCCCAGTTACCAGGTTGTCTCATTTTGTTTTTCTGCAGATCAGCCAAATGGCCGATGACACAGTGGCAGAGCTGGACAAGCATCTGGCCGTGAAAACCAAAGAGCTTCTTGGATGAAAACCCACCAGGGGCGGCAGTGCTCCAGAGCCCAGTTCCTAGTGGATCCCATGGGTGGCAAATCGGCACTTCTCTATTCCACCCATACGGAAAGTTGTCACCTTGCAGCTGTCAGTCCTAGTGACTGACGGCCTTCCAGGGGGACACTGTCTGCTCTCTTCCTCCTGTCCCCTGGCCACCGTATCTGCTCTGGGCCTTCTGACATGGGTGGTCCTCAGAGATGCTCTTGCTGACAGAAGGCCTGCACTTGGCCATTTGTCTTGACCATGACGTCACCAAGCTGTCAGGATCCTTGACAGCCTTGCGCTGTCTGCTCCTCCTCTCCGGAGCCTTCTTTTCAGACAGTTAGTCAGGCCCTGTCCCCACTTTTGCACTCTGCTTGGGCCAGTGAGCCTTCACCCATGTTGGATACCTTTGCTAGAGGCCCATTTTCACCAAACAGTAAAACCTAAATAAATTGGAAAGAATAACAAGCACAAAGGAAACGATGGGCTCGGTCTGGATTCATGATCTCCGAGGACCAGTGTGTAAAGCGTCTGGAACAGTGCTTTTGCTCTTTCCCCTTACCACCCTCCCACTCCTTGCCTGGCCAGTCCTGCTCACCTTTGGGTCTCAGCTTGGAGAGCATGTCCTTTCCCCCTGCCCCAACCTAGGGTGCCTGTTATTGGCTCTCCTAGCCCTGTCCACTGCTTTTATCTGAACCTCAGTTATTCTTTTTGATAATTAGTCTGTTTATTTTTAGTTTCCTTAGAAGTCGGCATAATGGAACATAGTAGTCTGGAACCACTATGGACCATAGTCTGGAACATAGTAGGCATTCAGTGTGTTATGAATGAATGGCAGATAGTAGCTGCTCCACAAATGCCAGCTTCCTTTCCTCTCTTTGCACCCTGAACACGGTTCTTCTCTCATGTTTCACTCTTGCCTCTGTCCTCAGCATTTACTCGGCAATGAGATCTCTGTCCCCAGGGCCTGCCTGTTACTGATGGACAAGTTGTTTATTGTGACGCATCTTTAGGTACTAGGTTAAGTTACGTTCTCCCCCCAGTAATTCTTTTCCCTTTGTTTGTTCATTCATTCATTCATAATCTAGCCGTCATGTGTTAGATTCATAACAATTCTAGGTAATCTTTTTAATCCTCACAGTAAACTCACAAGATGTAGATTATCTCCATTTTGCAAGTAGGAGAACTAAGACATGACGATATTAGATAACTTGCCCAAAGTGTTAGAGGGTTTCATTATCCATCGTCAGCCTGATTTTACAGAGAGCTCACAGAGGTTCGGTTTCTTGCCCGGGATTACACAGCTATCAACGGACAGACCTGGGCATCGCAGTGAGGCCTGATCTCAATCCTCTGCTCTGCCCACTGCATCCTGATGCCTTCACAAGCGGCGGAGCACCCTCTGTGTGCCAGGCACTGTGCTCCATGCTGGGACTACAAAGATGGGGGAGACATGGCCCCTGTCTTTGAGAGGTGCATGGTCACTGGATTGTGTTGCTGTCTTTGGTCTCTTGGCCAGAAAGTAGAAGGTCTCTTCCAGTTCTGCCAGATGTCTGCCTTTAGAACGGAACCCTCTCTGGCGGCAGCAGGGCCTGGCTACATTTCTTCCAAGCAGCATCCAAGTTCTCTCTGCTGTTTGTTTCCCCTCAGACTCTGTCCCCTGCAAGAGGTAATAAAGGTTGCCCTTCTCCCTCTGCTTGTACTGGCAGAGCACGCTGCACAATAGCCAGTGGGATTCAAGGTCAGAATTAGGTCAAAGATGAAAGAAGGGACCACAGTCTCCAGCCCCGCTTACCTGTCCTCAGTCCAACCACATTCACCAGCCCTAAGTAGCCATCACACGGTCAGAAATCAGCCAGGGGGAAGGACAGGGGAAGAAATAGCTATCAAGGGAAATATTTTTTTGGGGGTAAGCCACATGGCAGGGGCTTTGCAACAGTCTTTTGTGAGTGGCCGAAATCCCCCACTCACTACAAATGTGCTGCTCAGAGATGCAGGATTTTTTAATAAACAGAGGAAATGATAAATTATGTTGTAACTCCACTCCAAAGGCATTTGGTTCTTAACAGCCAAATCCTCTGTAGTCTTTAAATAAACAAAAACTTATTTGGTGAACAGACGGGGGGAAAATGAAAGATTTTCTGTACTTGGGTTCCACATGTCAACAATTTCTCTCCTGTGTGTATGTTGGCCAAAGCCGTATATCATGATAAATGAATAAAGGAAAACCTCGAGCCCAGGGCAGTCAGACGGCTCAGCAAATGGCTTTCAGCTGATTGCTCTATTTCGGTTGACATTTATCAAAGGGTTTCTCTGCTACTCTGCATGTCAGTCCTGCCGTGGTGGCAGGGACGAGGGGGAAACTACCTGTTTGGATGTGCTGAGGAGCGAGTGATGCTGAAGCAATTCATCCTCCCTTCTCAAGTCTCTCTCTCACAAAGGAAAACCGGGTATGGAAATTCTTACACTTGCCAGAAAAACTAACAACGTCTTCTGTTCAGTTCAACGGCTTTCAAAGTCCCATGAAAAATACAGGCCAAAGGGAATTTGGGAACTTCTTTATCTGTTTATTGTTTCTTCTTTCTTGTGTGTGTGTGTGTGTGTGTGTGTTGGAAATTACAGAAGAAACTGGAAGGTAAAAAGTTAAAAAGAAACATCTCTTACAAATCCTGAATTGCATACTCCCCTTTAACAATTAGATGTATGTACTTCCAGACCTTTCCCTATGTGTGTGTAGTTTTTTGAAAAACAGGGATGTGCACCATTCTGTTTCTATTTTGAAACTTGACTTTTTTTTTTAACTCAACATATGGCCCTCTAGCCATGTGTGAACACATAGAAAAAAAATTCATCCTTTTTCATTGCCTTACAGTATTCCATAATAAGGATGTAGTATAACTTATTATCACTCCCATGGTATTTTAAAAAAATAATTTCAACTGCATTGGAAGATGGTTCTATTTATTTATTTATTTTGAGAACAAAGAAACCCTCATCTAAGTTGATCTTTTTTTGAGGTCCTAGTCAGCCTCAGACTACCATTTATTAAGTCCCTACTGTAAACCAGGTACCATGCTGAACACTTTACATGTGTTATTACATTTAAATGTCTGAACAGTCCTAGTTGTGGTAGGTAATAGTCCTATCTGTGTTTATGTATTAGAAAACCAAGGTTCAGAAAGGGTACACACAGCTATTAAGTTCTGGAGTAAAGTTTGAGACCCAGATCTAACTTTTAAGTGGGGCCCCTGATCAGTACTCTTCAGTTTGTAAGCATTCATTAAGTACTGACTCAGAATGCCCCCAGCAGTTTCTGGGCCCTGAGGGTGATATGAGGGAAGCAGAGAGCTCATTTTATAAAATGATTAGAAAACTCTTTCTAGCAAAGGGCTGCATGCAGAACAGTCCAGTGGCTGGCACATAGACAACGCTGAAGAAATGGTAGCTCTTATGGAGACAGTTAAGATTGCATGTTTATTCCTCCTCTAGAACCTATTGGAGAATCAGGGAGCGAGTGGAAAGACCATCCAGAAGTGAATACTGATAATAACCTCAATAATAGTATTGACAGCATCAGTAACTAATATTTGGCTTGGTGCTTTGTAGTTTTCAAAGTTCTATCAATACATCCTTTATCCCATTGGAACCACTGGGTGAAGCTTTGCAAGTTCTTTTGCTCTAATAAGGGTCAGTTTTCATTATGTGTGTAAACCGGTACATTCTCTATTTTGAGGGGTACAAGTTTTGAAATGAACACTATACATGGAGATATCTCCATGTGGGTATATATGGAAAATACATTTCGTCGATTACGTTGTTTACGTTTTCTGTGTTTTGCTTGTTTTTGGCCCTTGGCTGAGAGCTGGACTGCAGGTGGTGTGTTTCAGCCTCCTGTTACTAGCAATTCTGCTTCTGCACTTGCTGTAATTTCTGCTCTCTGAAAGTGCTGGTGTGTTGTTTGCTGCAGAGATAGCCTGAGTCACACCTTCTTCGTCTCATTCAGTGTCAGGAGTCTGAATTCTGTCTTGTCATAGATCAAGATCGCAGCCCTCGCTTTCTTTCTGTTTACATTTGCTTGGTGTATCTTTC
>NW_011494879.1:115330-116137 GCF_000754665.1 Bison bison bison | reverse complement strand
TCCCCAGGATTTTTCTACTGAGCTATCCTCATACTATTATTCTTGATATATTTGATTAGCATATAAATAGTCGCCTAGGCCATCTCTCTTTCGAATACCCTGGATCAGCTGGGGCTGGTCCCCCGCAGGTGGCGCCCGAACAGGGACCTCAGGAGGCAATACTCAAAGAGCTGAGCAGACACGAACCACGCAATCTGCAGGCAATAAGCATGGAGCTCAACAGTGACGAATCATGCTGCTCAACTGACAATAATCAAGCAGGTGACTGCCGGGGTCCTGCCCCGGCTGATCCAGGGTATTCGAAGCGGGGACGGCGTCGGCGACCTATTTATTTAAATATTTTATCAAAGATATAAGGAGTAATAGGATGAGGATAGCTCAGTAGGAAAATTCAGTGGAGAAAAGAGGCTGAGTAGCTTGGTTTACGCGGGAGACCAGTAAAACTTCAAGAGAAGAAGTTTGCACCACTTATATAGGCCGCAGGCGTCCTTCTGTTCTCCCGAAGGAGAGGAGACACTGAGGCCTCCCCGGTCGGATCTTAGAAGCCCAGGCATAATTAGTAAGCATGGTGGGTTCCGCGCTCCAGATGGAGACTCAACCAGAGTGAGAGAGAGAGCGACATGGGGAGACCAGTATTTCGAGAAACTGATCCCAATTCTTTATTTTCCATGGTCTACTTTTATACACTGAGATGTTATGCAAAAGTCACGCGGGTCAGCAGTCCTGACTTTTATCAAAGTCAGGTGCTTCATACAAATGTATACAGAGGTCTTAGGGGTGTTACATCATCTTCTGGCCAGGGGGGCC
>NW_011494879.1:109978-115230 GCF_000754665.1 Bison bison bison | reverse complement strand
TTTTCTGTGTTTTGCTTGTTTTTGGCCCTTGGCTGAGAGCTGGACTGCAGGTGGTGTGTTTCAGCCTCCTGTTACTAGCAATTCTGCTTCTGCACTTGCTGTAATTTCTGCTCTCTGAAAGTGCTGGTGTGTTGTTTGCTGCAGAGATAGCCTGAGTCACACCTTC
This sequence comes from Bison bison bison, assembly GCF_000754665.1. NCBI lineage: Eukaryota > Metazoa > Chordata > Mammalia > Artiodactyla > Bovidae > Bison > Bison bison. The sequence continues at coordinate 115,064 of NW_011494879.1, read as the reverse complement.
TTCGTCTCATTCAGTGTCAGGAGTCTGAATTCTGTCTTGTCATAGATCAAGATCGCAGCCCTCGCTTTCTTTCTGTTTACATTTGCTTGGTGTATCTTTCCCGTCCGTTTAGGCTTTTCGAATCAATGTTCTAGGTTGTATGTCTTTTATAGAGTTAGATTTTGTCCTATGAACCCTTCTAAAAACTCCTTTTAAGATTTTGTCTTTATTTTTCATCGTAGTAGAGTTCATGTTGCATAAAATTTGCCATCTTAACCATTCTCAAGTATAGAGTTAGGAGTGTTGCCCTACACATGGTTGTGCAACCGGTTTCCAAAACTCTTCACCTTGTAGAGCTGAAACTCAGCCCCTTAAACCACTCCCATCCCTCCCTCTCCCAGCCCCTGGCTGCCACCATTTACTTTCTATCTCTGAATTTAACTGCTCTAAGTACCTCATATAAATGGAATCACACAGCATTTGTCTTGTTGTGACTAGCTTATTTCACTTAGCATAATGTAGCGTGTGTCAGAATAGCTTTCCTTTTTAATGCTGAAAAATGTTCTATTGTCTGTATGTATGAGACTCCTTTCAATAGATGACTTAAACTCATTTATATTTATTGATAATACTGTTAGGTTTAGGAGAACCCACTTACTTTTTTTTTCTTTCTGTGCAGTGTTAACAAAAGCTAGTTTGGTGTTGAAACCCTTAGCGTTAGATGGAAAAGGGTTGCTTCTGCAGAGAGGAAGTTACTGTTTGTTGAATGAACAAGTGAGTGATGATCCTTGTCTCTTCTCTTCCTCTCTTCTGGTCTCTGCTTTAATCCTCCCTGTGCTGTTAGGTCAGATCAACCTGAAACATAGCCTTTGTCCTTTCCTTCTTCTGTCCCCAAACCTTCAGTGGCTCCTCATTGGCTGCTGAATTATGGTCAAACTCTTCCCCCTGGCATCCAGTAACTTCTGCAGTCTCTCTCTTTAGCTATGACACACCACCCACAGCTACCCCGCTAAGGCAGCCAGTGTTTATGCTGCGTGGAATGATAGCTTTTCTGAAATTTTGTGCTGCTTTCTTCTACCTCCATGTCTTTTCTTGGGCTATTTTCTTTGCCTGATGTGTGCTCCTTTAAATTCCTGCCCCACCCAGTAGGCAGAATTTCTGTCTAGCCTTCAAAAGCCGTGGTCCCATGTACTCCCTTACACTAACCTATTCATTTCTTTAAAAAAATTTTGTTTTTAAATTCATTTGGCTGCCTCGAGTCTTAACTTGGGTTGTACAGAATCTTTTGTTGCAGCATGTGAGCTTAGCTGCTCAGTGGCATGTGAGATCTTAGTTCCCTGACCAGGGATTGAACCCTGCTTTGGAAGGCAGATTTTTTTTTTTTTTTAATTTATTTACTTTAAATTGAAGGATAATTGCTTTACAATATTGGTTTCATTTCTGCCATACATCAATAGCAAGGCAGATTCTTAACCCCTGGACCATCAGAGAAGTCCCAAAGCCATGTATTTATCTACCTGTTCCTCCTCACTCCTAGCCCTACATGTGCGTAAGTAGCATCTCCACTTGAATGTTCCTCGTGCACCTGGATTGCTCTTGCCCCCCGTGCCTGCTCCCCTCCTGCATTTCCTCTCAGAATGGCACCACCTCCACTCAGGTGCCAAGCCAGGACACCGGGAGCCACCTGAGCTCCACCTCCCTCACCCCGTTCATCCAGTCATAAGTCCTGTCATTTCTGATTCTGCTTTCCTTTCTGGGTGCACTTTGAGGGGTACAAACCCAGGAACAGATGTGGCACGTGTCCCGGACTGGCCTTGCTGGGATCTCTGGCCTTGCCTCGGAGACATAGCAACACTGCCATTAGGTGAGCCCTGGGTAATTAATCCCCTTGAAAGGAAGCCCTGTGCTTTTTAACCTTTGGCCCCCTGACTAATGTAGTCCTGGGCGCAGAGCAGGTGTCCAGTTGTAACGGACCTGCCAGGACTTGAATACACATGAAGTCCCTTTGCATCGTAACCCAGAGTTTCTCTAATCACTCTCACCTGCTTGCTCAGATCTCCAGCCTCATCCACGGAGTCAGCCTTGGAAGTTTCTGGATATCTCCTAGCAGCTTCCTCCCCAGTGTCCATGGTCACTGGTACCCACCACACTCCTCTCCCACCCAGGCCCCCTTGATGGCACCCATTACCAGGAGTGCCACTTGGAGGGTGGGGGGTGCTCCTGTATTCCTACTGGAATGTCAGCTTCCATGATAAGAGTGCTGGATCTTGGACTTGGGGTGCCTGAGCATGTTGGGTGGGGAAGAAAAGAGGGAAAGGTTTCTTCCCTAATCCCAGGCTGCCCTTGGCCTCCTGAACTCCAAAGTGGCCTCCCTGGGGGGTGTGTGTGTGTGTGTGCTTAGTCACTCAGTCGTGTCCGACTCTTTGCGACCCTGTGGACTATAGCCTGTCAGGCTCCTCTGTCCATGGAATTCTCCAGGCAAGAGTCCTGGAGTGGGTTGCTATGCTCTCCTCCAGGGGATCTTCCCAATCTGGGGATCGAACCCAGGTCTCCTGCATTGAAAGCAGATTCTGTACCATCTGAGCCACCAGGGAAGCCAAGCCCCCAAAAGGCTGCAGCACAGTGGCTCCTCCAAAGGCTGACTCCTGCCCCGGATGTGGTCTCTCAACTGCCCCCAGCGGCCAGGCACACGTGGTTTCTCTCCCTTCCAGGCTCCAGCCTCAGCTAAAGTCAGCCCCTCTTGGCTGACAAGGAAAACAACAAATCCTGGGTTTTTGCTGTGTATCAGGCAACTCTACAAACTATTATTTTGCTCATTTTAAGAAAGGAAACAAGCACAGAGAGGTGAAATTATTTGTTCAAAGAGGCAGACCAGAGGAAGACTTAGAACACGGGGAGTCTGGCGTCTGACCCCTAGCTGCTGCTGCTGCTGCTGCTAAGTCGCTTCAGTCGTGTCCGACTCTGTGCGACCCCATAAACGGCAGCCCACCAGGCTCCCCCATCCCTGGGATTCTCCAGGCAAGAACACTGGAGTGGGTTGCCGTTTCCTTCTCCAATGCATGAAGGTAAAAAGAGAAAGTGAAGTCGCTCAGTCATGTCTGACTCTTAGCGACCCCATGGACTGCAGCCCACCAGGCTCCTCCGCCCATGGGATTTTCCAGGCAAGTGTACTGGAATGGGGTGCCATTGCGTTCTCCGCTGACCCCTAGCTAGGCTGCCTCAATACATTATTTTTTTAAATCAATCAATTAATTTGGTTGTGTCAGATCTCAGTTGCAGCACATGGTATCTCTGTTGCAGCACGAGGGCTTCTCTAGTTTCGGTAGGTTCAGTAGTCGCGGCACTCGGGCTCAGTTCCCCCACCCACGTCATGTGGGATGTTCGTTCCTTGACCCGGGATTGAACTCAACCACTGGACTGCCAGGGAAGTCCCGCAGTACGTTATTTTAACTAAGAGACCAGAGGGGCTGGAAAGGCCTTGCAAGGTGCTGAAGTGGCCAGAGAGAACTCACAGGTCCTGTCCCAGTTTTGTCCTTTCCAAAGAAGGCCGTGGCAACCCACTCCAGTATTCTGGCCTGGAGAATTCCATGGACAGAGGAGCCTGGCAGGCTACAGTCCATAGGGTCACAAAGAGTAGGACATGACTGAGTGACTAACACGTGTCCTCAATAAAGGTTCCTCCACTTCCCCAGGAGTCCCAAGGAGAGGCTTAGACAGGATCAGTGCTTTTGAGTTTGAAACATGGTCGGAGAATCCCTGCTGCTCCCTGACATGTTGACCCATTTGGGGCAAAATAAAAGCAGTGTAGCAAACGTTCCCACAAAATTATTTAACTAAAAGACTCATCTGCATTCTTAACATCTTGCTCTTCCTACTTCTTTTATTGGTGTTAACATATTCTTTCTCTAATGGAACAATAAGAAGTTGGTGATTCTAAAAAAAAAAATCCTCCTTTAGAAAAATAAAAAGTCGGTCACCTTCTGTTGCTCCCCTCAGTTTTTTCTAACTGTACAGATGCTAGAATCCCAAAGTGGGAGCCGTAGGACCTCGCCTACTCTTAGAGCTGATGTCCCCAGGGCTGTCATCCCCACGAAGCCGGAGCTGTAACCAGGGAGAGAAGCGGAGGGGGCGGTTTGACCTGTGTGGGTGTCGGGGACCCGGTGGGTGAACAAGCAGTGATGGTGAGGCAGGGGTTGGAACAGGACAATAGTCAATCATCAGGGTTCAGAGTCCCTCGAGGGAGGAGGGAAGGGCAGGGAGAGGGGAGTCAGAGGAGAGAGGGAGACAGAGACAGAAAGAGAGAGACAGAGAGATGCACGCAGGGCCGGAGGGAGGGAGGCAGACTCAGAGAGACAAAGAGATACAAGCGTGCACACATGTACAAGCGCAGGGGATCAGCAGGTAGAAGCAGGAGACGGTCCCAGAGAGAGCAGCTGATGGTGGCAGCGAGACAGTGAACAGGCATTCCAAAAGAGGAGAGACCCAAACACGGAGCTGCTGCTGCTGCTGCTAAGTCGCTTCAGTCGTGTCCGACTCTGCGACCCCATAGATGGAAGCCCACCAGGCTCCCCCATCCCTGGGATTCTCCAGGCAAAAGTACTGGAGTGGGTTGCCATTTCCTTCTCCAATGCTAGAGAAATACAAAGAAAGAAAGCGACAGAAATCCGGGGAGAGAAATAGAGACGGTTTAAAAAAAAAGAAAAAAATGGAAAGAGACAAATACCTAGATGGAGGCTGAGTGAGGCAGACAGAGAGGAGAGTGAGCCCGGCGGGCGGCCTTGCGGGTGGGGGCCCTGGTCTGCAGCACAGGGTGTGGGTGAAGGAAGAGGCCGCAGCGGCCCCGGGCCAGGGCTGCGGGGACAGATAAGCTCGCCTGCCAAAGGAAAGCAGGGGAAGGAAAGACGTTTACAAATCCCCCGGGGGGGAGAAAGCCAGGGAGGCTGCCCCTGCCCTGGAGAACAATGGGTACTTGACTTCAGTGGGTCATTAATGAGACAATTAATGGAAAGAGTAACAGAGGCCTCCCCAGGGAGGACTTGGAGAGTGGATAAGTGGAATTATTGTGGGGCCAGTGCGGGTGGTTCCAAGGGAGCGGGGGCGGTGGGGG
>NW_011494879.1:109133-109878 GCF_000754665.1 Bison bison bison | reverse complement strand
AGATGTCCAGCATGCCAACTGCAGATTCTTGGCATGGGGCCTCCCCCAGCCCCCTACCACCCTATATGCCCTGTGCTCCCCCACCCTGGACCCCTTCCAGCCCTCAGATGGAGCCCCAGCCTCTCTATCCCCATGTTTTTGATGCTGTTGCTCTCTCTACTTCAAATGTTACCCCTTGATTATCTGCATCCATGGAAACCCTAACCCATTCCAGGGATAAATAAATGTGGTGCATCCATCCAGGGCAGCGAGTCAGGGCCATATGTTTCCATAAGCATTGGGCCCCCTTGGCATATAATAGGCAGTGGAGAAAGCAAACAGAGTCATATGAACAGTGTGACACCATTCGTGTAAGTTAGAATGACTTGAACACAAAGCATTTCTTTTTAAAATTATGCTTGTCTTTATTTTGCATTATAAAATTGTATTTGTAAAGAGAGGGTTGTGGAGGAAGACTTCCTAAATTCATAACAGTAGATTGCTACTTGGGGGGGGCGGGGGATAGGGGGGTGGCTTAAAGGGCACCTAACCGTCATCTTCCATGTAGAAATACAGCTGAAAACTTGACACTATGGTAACTTGGGGTTGTAAAAATAGAAGTGGTTGTTACCTTTTCTGCTTTTTTTTTCTTTCTGTACTTAAAAAGTTTTTTGTTTTTGTTTTTTTTTTGAGACAGAGACATCCTAGTTACTCTCCAGATCCAGCTCAGGGCTCCAGGAACCCACCCCCCAATCAGATGCTGTCT
>NW_011494879.1:105364-109033 GCF_000754665.1 Bison bison bison | reverse complement strand
GCTCTCAGTGCTGTCCCTCTTGTGTTTCCCTTTGTGACTTCGTTTCCCGTGGACACTCTCCCACATGGGACTTGCACGAAACCTGGGGTATCTGTGAGACTGAACCTCACCCTCCTTCACATCACTGAAGGAGACAACCCACCAAGCTCTGTCCACATCTCAGATCCAACGCATGATCAGTGTGGGGGGGTGGGAGGTGGGTCCTGAAAGTCAAAGCACGGCTTCCAGAATGGGGATCTAGGGAGGGGACCAGCTGCCATTCAGAAATACTCAGAGGATCTCCCTCGCGGTCCAGTGGTTAGGACTCTGTGCGTCCACTGCAGGGAGCACAGGTTCGATCCCTGGTCGGGAGACTAGGATTCTACATACAGTGTGGGGTGGCTTATATATATATATTCAGGAAAGAGAGGTGAACTTGTTTACCGTGACCAGAAAATCACCTGACCGTCATCAACTGGTTGTTAGTGGTGACACTGCTAACAAAGCCACAAGCTAGAGTTACAACAGAGTCCCCACTCCCATGCCCCCACTGATGCTGAAGGCATGTGGCTCCTTCGACCCAAATCTACCCACTAAACTTCCCCCTAGTTCCAGCCAGTGAATCTCAGAATTGCTGGTACAATGGAGCTGTTGTAGAGCTGGCAGGAAGGCCGCCAGTCCTGGCCCACCCATCTGGGCAGATGTGATTCCATCCATCACAGCGGTGCCATTCACTGAGTGACTCCTCTATGCCAAGCTATATTAGCTAATTTAATTCTCACAATAGCCCTTGTTTTACAGGGGAGGCCTCCCGAAGGCTGACTTGCTCACGGTCGCAGGATGGCTGTGCTGGGACTCCAGTCTCAGGTCTGGGTGTTGGGGATGCAGAGGTCTCCTTACTTCCAGGCAGCTCCCTCGTTGTACAAAAGGGGGAAACCGGATACTGAGGCTGGGAGGGGGAAGAACTCATCCATTAACAGCATAACAAGTGAGTGCCAGAGCTGGGATTTGACCCCAGAATTCCTGACCACTTACCCATCCCCCAGCCCCAGATTGCCCATGGCAGTCTACCATTTAGCAGGATTTTTCATCCACTGGGGCTTGGCCATGTCATTATGTCTTCAGGGGACATAAAACTATAGGGTCTCGGGAGCAGGGAGGGGCCTTGGAGACCAGCTTGCTTGGTTCCCTCTTTGTAGTGACCAGGAATTTAAGGCCTAAATTAGGCAAGTGACTCATGACCCACAGAGTCCTGTGGGTTCTCAGAATCTTTTGACCCCGAACTTCAGAGTTCATTTTAATAATAGTTAACTTGGTAGCCAAACCTGGAGCAGACTGGAAACAATAAATTAGAATGTGGAATTTGTTGTCCACACAGAGATATCTGTTAAATGTGGAATACATGAATGAATGGACTTTCCTTGTGGCACTAGTGGTAAAGACCCCATCTGTCAATGTAGGAGACATAAGGGACGTGGGTTCAATCCCTGGGCCAGGAAGATCCCCTGGAGAAGGGCATGGCAACCCACTCCAGTATTCTTGCCTGGAGAATCCCTTGGACAGAGGAGCCTGGAGGCTACAGTCCATATGGTTTCAAAGAGTTGGACACGACTGACATGACTTAGCATGCATGCACGTACATGAATGAATGAATGGATGGATGGATGGATGGATGGATGAATGGATGGATGGATGGATGGATGGATGGATGGATGACCACCAGGCTGATTTCTGCCTCCCACCAGGTTTCCCTTCCTGTGGAACTTCCCTGGTGGTCCAATGGTTAAAAATCTGCCTTGCCATTCAGAGGATGTGGGTTCAATCCTTGAAGGGGAAACTAAGATCCCACAGGCTGAGGACCAGCTAAGCCCACACACCACAATGAAAGATCCCGCATGAAGCATAGAGATTGTCCGTGCTGCAGTGAAGACCCAACGCAACCAAGTAAACAAATACTTTTTTAAAACCAGATTAATCATCTTAATCATCCAGCCTTTGCCATTGTGGCTAAGTTCAAGAGCCCTGAAGCTCCCCATTGCCTGGATAACTGAATCACCTCCTTCGTTCTTTCATTACAGCGGAGGCCCCTCTGACCCGTTGTCCATGTGGTGAACCCTTCAAAACGCAAATCATACGGCTCCTCTTCACAGCTCCCTACTGCCTCCAGGGAAAAGGCCCAGATTCTCACCCCCAGATCTTAACTGCAAGGTTTAACTTGGACTGTCTGTCTAACCCCATCTCCCAGCAGGCTCTCCTTGGCTCTGGCTCCAGCCACCTCTGGCTGTGACTTCTGTTAGGTGCCCACACGCGCCTGTCACATCAGAGACATGCCATTCCCCCTGCCTGGGAGCACTCCAGATCCTACCTTGCCTGGCTAAGTCCTATACATCCTTTAGGTCTCAACCTCATGTCCCCGCTTCCAGGCAGCCTCCCCCGACCTCCCCAGATGGGCTTCGTACCCTCCGTTGGCCTTTCCTCACAGCCAGCAGTCTGTCCCTAGGACTGTACCATCCCATTTGATTATACATAGCATCCTCAGTGCCTGTTTTCTGCCCAGACATGAGCTCCAAGAGGGCAGTCTTATTCACCAATACAGGCTTAGTGCCAGAACAAAGCCTGACACATGCTGTAAGTGCCAGTAATTGTAAGTGCCAAATACTCAGTAAGTATTTGCTGAATGATTGAATAAATAGATTTGGCTCCTTGTTGAAACTGATTTATTCATGTGACAAATATTTATTGAGCAGCTACTACGTGTCAGGCATGGTTCTCACCCACACCCTCACAGTGGTGAACAAACAAGCACAAAGTCCCTGCCCTCATGGAGCTTTCAGTCAACTTGAGAAAGCGAAAAGTTAGAGAGATAAAGAAGTAACAGAAGGCCAGGTAGAGCTAAGTGCTATGAAAAAAAACAAAGCAGGGATAAAGGAAGTGCCCTGTGTGTTTAGGTTTGGTGAGGGGGTTGCCAGTTTCCAAGGGGTAGTCAGGGAATGCTGCCTGGAGGAGGAGACATTTCAGTGCCAAACACAGAGCCTCTGCCTTCCTTGGGCGGGCTGGGCCCTAGGTGTGTCCAGGCATGACAGTCCCAGATTCCCAAACCCTCCCTGCCTCCCAGGGTGGGAGCAAAAGGAACCCAGAAGAGGCCTTTGGCCAAGCCTTGAGGTGGATGCGGAAGCCTGGAGCTGCTCTTCACAACAGCGATGATTGGGCTCCTTCTGCGAGGCGAGAGGCGGCGATTGCTTTGTGCACCGAGGACTTGGCTGATTGTGGCCGGGCGATTGGCACCCACAGACCACGGCCGCCAGGGTTTACCGCGCACCCCCAGCCCCACGGCGGGCCGTGCGCAACGCGCCAGCCCAATCTCGCCTCCTATATTCAGAGTTGATTAGACGCTATTTCTGCCTGGATTTTCAGAAGGCTCAAGAGCTTTTTTAATCACTACAGTGGCTCATTACGGTTTTGCAGTGACACTCATGTCCTTCAGTTCTCTTCTCAGATTAGATTCTATAGTCAGATGAATATTGGATGATTTCATTACATACAAATGCAATCAACAGTTTTGCATAAATTTCTTCTCTTTTCTTGAGTTTCAATTGACCCCAGCACCCATGGTGGCAGGCACGATCCACATGCAAATGAGCTGGGTTTGCAGCCGCGGAGAGGGGCCCCGGAGGAGGCGGGCACTCGCAC
>NW_011494879.1:99853-105264 GCF_000754665.1 Bison bison bison | reverse complement strand
ACTCGCACCAGTCCGGGAGGGAGCCAGGGTTGGGGGGGGGCTCAGGTTCCGGAGATGGGCCTGGGAGGAGGGGGCATGCCCAGGTCTAGGAGGCGCACCCCCTTCAGATGATGTTCTTGCAGGTAAGCTGAGGCACAGGGATGCTCAGAGCCTGGCAGAGAATGGAATGTGGAGTTTCAGGCCAGGCAGCTGGGCAGGGAGGGGCCCACTCAGTATGTCTGGTGGCTACTTGACAACTGGTGTGGACCTGTTACAATATGTTTTTTTTTTACAACTAGCAGGACCTTAACAGTGCATTCCTGGTAAACGTTAGCTCTGACCCAAGGAAGGCTGCTGTTGCTATTGTTATTATTAATAGCATTATTATCACAGTCATCATGTCATTTCTCCTGGAGGGCTCCAGCTACGGCCGTGTGGACGAGCAACAGAAGTCTATAAAAGGCAGACAGGAAAGCTGGGAGCCTGGGGCAGTGGCCCTTGCAGCACTTTCTTGATGTCTCTCTTTTTTTGGCTGGGGGGCAGGGTAGTCTCAGAACGAGGCCTTGGAAAGCCCCCAGTCTCTCCTGTATCCAGTGACCGAATCCTTTCTACCGCTCGACTGGGGACGCATCTCATAGCCTATGCTTGTTCTTTTCTTGGGCCAAAGAGCTCCCTACCTGCTGCCAGACTGGTCGGGCTTACTCGGCTCCTTGCTGACAGGTGGGCCTCACCCCGTGCTCTGGGCCCACCGTTCCTTCTGTTCCCTTGCCCCCTGACACCCGTGAGTCCGAAGTGGGGACTGTGCTCTGCTGAGGCCCCTTGTTTCGGGCTAGCTTCTCACCTCCTGCAGCGTCTCCTCCCAGCTGTCCTCCAGATGTTCCCAGTGGTTGTCATCGGTCAATGTCCAGGCCTGGACTCAATACCAGGCATGAGGCTGGAGGGTAACGTAGGGAGTAAGTTGTGTGTGGTCAGGCAACCCAAGGCTAACAGATGTGTACCTCTCTTGGGGGGAAGAACCAGGAAGGGAAAGGAAAGTTTGGGCCTGAGGGTCTGCCAGGACAAAGTGCGTCTCAAACCTCACTTCCTCCAGGCAGGTTCTTTTTCAAAGCTCCTTTGTACACAGACATGACACAGAGAGTGCAGGGTGCAGGGGCCCGGAGAGAGGCAGGTGGATTCACAAGTGGTCATGTTCCTGTCCCATCAGGGATGTGACCCCAGCTTCGGTCTTCATCATGGACAGGAAAGAACCTCGAAATGGACAGAGCCAGAGCCACAGTGCTAGAGTGGCCCCAGGCTTAGGCCCCTGCCCGTCACGGCCCTCAGCTTCCCAGATTGGGGTTAGAGAGATACAGGAATCTGAATGGAAGCAGAGGAGCCCCATATGGCTCCCATGTGACTGCTGGGACCACTGCGGTCCAGAGAGGGGAAGGTAGGGCAGAGGGCCACACAGTGTGAAGCCAGAGCCTCCAGATGCAGTCCCAGGCTGCTTTCCTGTCCCCTCTGGCTGCCCCTGAGGGCCATTCCTGGCCATTCCTGTCCTTCTGTGCACAGTGACGGAGGCGCCTTCTTCTCCAGCTGAACGGATACGTCTCTCACTGCCTGTGTGTTTGCCCTTTGCTGTTTTTCAGCCTCCCCGGGCTCCTTTTTCTGTTTGCAGCTCTGTGTGCACTCCCCCTACCTTACCCCGCCAGCTCTTTCTGTCTTCAGCCTTGAGTCTGTCCCTCTGTCTCTGGCTCCCTTCCTTCTCTCTCTGCCCCTGGCTGCCTAGTCCCTTTGCCAGGCTGCATCTGCTCCTTGCTCTCAGCTGCTGAGGTTGTTGGATCTGAGAGCCCCTGGGGCTGTCTCCCTTACAGCTGTGGCCGCTGGAAGGAAGAGGTCTGGGTGGGAGTTGGTTTTTGAACTTTTCAGAACCTTCTTCACTGGCCAGCATTGGGCCATTCATTTTCTCTTTGGGGCAAGGATGGTAGGAAGGCAGTCATCTCTCTTGCATCACAGAGCTGTTCTGCTGCTGCTTGGCGGTGGCGGCGGGGTAGGGGGGTGCTGAGAGGTGGGGGCAGCAGGGTTAAGGAAGGCTCTCGCTGACTCCCCAAGCAGATGGGGGTCATTCTATCCAGACCCCCATCTTTCAGCTGCTGTCTGTGTCAGCACAACACATGGCAACTCCATGACTGCTCATCTTCTCTCCAGGTCCTCCTCGTAGAATGAACCTGGTCCCCTCACCCCAGTGGAAATCTGGTCTGCACCCACCTCGCCACCTCCTCTCCTTACCCAATTCACCTGTCTCTCACCCAGGCACAGAGGCCTGCTTTCCTCTGACGGCCCTACTTTCTCACTCCGTGCCTCAGTACACGCAAGACAGAGCGTTCTCGAGAAGGCTAGGCTCCAGAGGCTGGCAAGTTGGTGCCAAATCCCAGCTCTGCCGCTTGCCAGCCAGGTTGTCTTAGGCAAGTGACTTAACCTCTCTGAGCCCCAGTTGCTTCCTCCATAAAATGCAGATAACACTCTTGCCCTTGGAAGGCTGGCATGAGGATTGGTAACTTCTGTGAAAGTACCTGGCCCAGAGCTGGATACAGAGTAGACACGTGGTAAAGCATTTGTTATGGATAAATGAATGCAGAAATAACAGATGAATCGTAAAATCGAAACCTGTACAAGGGGGACTGGGGGAAGGATTGCCAGGTGTCAGGAATGGCACAGGAAAGGGCATGGAGGTGAGAAGTCCTGGAGAGGGACCGTGGAACCATGAGTGCTCAGGATGGATGCAGAGTGCAAAATCCCAAAGGGAAGTCTCAGGCGGTGGTGGAGGCATGGTCAGAGGATAGGGACTTGCTGAGAGTCAGTGATGCACAGGCAGATAAGAGTGTCAGGAGTAGAGGGCTTCCCAGGTGGCTCAGTGGTCAAGAATCCGCCTGCCAGAGAAGGCTTCCTGGAGGGAACTGGGCATGGAGGCAGAGTCACGGCCCAGAGTGAGGCTGAGGCAGCTCTGGGGGTGGGGGCTGTCCCTGGGGTGTCACAAAAGCACAGGGACTCTGCGGCCTGACAGCCTGGAGCTCTTGACATGGATCTGCTTCTTACTGGGGTCCATATCCTCAGTCCCATCTGGCCCAGCTTGTGCCTCCTCTTGCCAGTCCCCAGAGAGTGGGAAGGGCGGGTTTCTGGCCACTCCAGACCTGAGCCCTGTGTCTGACTCTATTACAGGGCCGTGGCTAAGCTGACTCCCCTTTCTGATCCTTACTTTCTCCACCTGTGAAATGGGATAACAGTGTCTGTGGGCACTGGGCTGGGTACCACTGAGGTCAGAATGAGTGGTGAACAATGTCAGCTCCTGACCATCACCCCAGGGCCCCTAACCCCTGGAGCAGGCCCAGACCCCCGATTCAGAACATCAAAAGCCAAAAGGGTGTGTACTGCGGTGGTCAGACTCTGTCTTGCTGAGTGCTCTTGAATACTTAACCTAGTTCTATAGTTTCCTCATCTGTAAAATAAAGATTATACTGCTGCTGCTGCTGCTGCTAAGTCGCTTCAGTCATGTCCAACTCTGTGCGACCCCATAGATGGCAGCCCACCAGGCTCCCCAATCCCTGGGATTCTCCAGGCAAGAACACTGCAATGGGTGCCATTTCCTTCTCCAGTGCATGAAAGTGAAAAGTCAAAGTGAAGTCGCTCAGTCGTGTCCGACTCTTAGCGACCTCATGGACTGCGGCTTACCACGCTCCTCCATCCATGGGATTCTCCAGGCAAGAGTACTGGAGTGGGGTGTCATTGCCATACTAGAAGCCCAGAATCCCTTATCTAAAAATCTATCAAGTTGAATGCTGTCAGAGCGTGTCTGATTCTAAAGTCTATTACACAATACACCCTGTATATTGTACAACCTCCCCATGGGGCCTGGAGCATTTAAAAAAATATATTTTTATTTATTTATCTGGCTGTGCTGGGTCTTAGTTGCAGCACCCAGGGTCTAGTTCCCTGACCAGGAATCGAACCCAGGCCCCTTACATTGGGAACATGGAGTCTTAGCTACTGGACCACCAGGGAAGTCCCTGGGGGCATTGCTCATAATCAAACTCATTCACATTTTTTTCCCAACAAAATATATCAATATTCATACCAGGTAGTGAAATGAAGACCAAAATAGTGTCTCCTCCTCAGTTCAGGTCACCAAGTGTCTGTAAGACCTTTTGGTCACTGAAGCTTATAGCATTGTGGAGACAGGATTGAGGTCCTGGAGTATGTACCCGCGTGGGGCTGACGTGTGGATAAGATGAGTTACCACACTCAAGGTGCTCAGAGCCACACCTGGCACATAGTGAGGGCTCACACGTGCTATGCAATGGCTCCCTCTTCTGCCCCAAACCCTCCCGTGGCTAGCAGGTCCTCAGGGTGAAATGGAAACAATTTTGAGGGAGGCCCTTTGTGATAGAAGGGCTTCCCTCAGCTCAGTTGGTAAAGAATCGGCAATGTAGGAGACCCTGGTTGGATTCATGGCTTAGGAAGACCCCCTGGAGAAGGGATAGGCTACCCACTCCAGTATTCTTGGGCTTCCCTCATGGCTCAGCTGATAAAGAATCTGCCTGCAATACAGGAGACCTGGGTTTGATCCCTGGGTTAGGAAGATCCCCTGGAGAAGGGAAGGGCTCCCCACTCCAGTATTCTGGCCTGGAGAATTCCATGGACTGTATAGTCCATGGGGTCACAAAGAGTCAGACAGGACCGAGTGACTTTCACTTTGTGACCAGAACTCTAACTCCAGTCTCTGGGCTGACCCTGCACACCCTAAACTTTTAGCTTCATCAACTTTTTTCTGTTCCTCAAACACATCCGGTTCTCTCTCTGCAGGCTGTTGCACTTGCTGTGACTTCTGTTTAAAATGCCTCCCTTCCAGGCCCCCTTTCTTAACTGTTTCATCCTGTACATCTCACAGCCTCACCTAAGCAGAAATCATACGCTGGGAGAATTGCCGGTCTCTCCGTCTACGCTGAGATCTCTGGGAAGGCGTGGCCATATGCACATTCTTTTCTGGCCTCCAGTTTGTGTCAATGAATGAACCTCCTCACCCACCAATGGCATTGCCACTAACATGGAACCTGAATACGTGTTAGTTGAATGAATAAATGAAACAGCTCTGGAGGTATGATCTTACCCCTCTATGCACCCCAGGAGAAGATTCTGGGAATGTTCTTACCTTCCTGCCTCCCTCCAAACTTCGCAAATGATTTTTTTAAGGGACCCAGTCCATGCAGGGGGATCTCTCTGGTGGGGGGAGCCTCCAGGATTGAAGGGTCGGGGGAGGTGGCAGTACATTAGGCAGAAACCACTTGTCCAGGGGTTAGTAGAGGCCTCTGGAGCCAGGGGAGCTGGAGGCAGGGGGGATGGGGCCTCCAGCACTCTGGACAATTGCTATAAAATAAACTCCATAATCAGGTAAATGC
>NW_011494879.1:96000-99631 GCF_000754665.1 Bison bison bison | reverse complement strand
TTCCCCCGCAGCTGCAGGCGTCCCCCACCCCCCCGGCCCCGGAGGGGACCTGTCTAATCTCAGGGTAATGAAAACATGGGTCCAATTACCGTGGAGGGCTGGGGCCTGAGCCGCGGCCGGAGTGGGGAGCTGGGCCCCCTGGCAGCGGAATTAGAACATTTAAGCTGTCAGGCTGAATCCGGGAAAGGCCTGATTACCTGGCCTGAGAAGGGGCCGCTTTGGTTTGGTGTCGACTATAATTTCCTGGCCGCCGGCCGTGAAGCCAGAGGCCACCTTTCCTCCTCTGCGATGGGGGTCCAAGCCCTGCATCCCTGACCTCCACCCCTCTGGACCTGCTTAGAGAGACTGGCCTTGGGCCTCCCAAGCTTCCCGTGTGGGGCAGAAAGAGGAACAGGTACCTGAGCGACATAAGCCGGGTGTGTGTAATACCTGGACATGAGTTAAGGAGGGTGTGCGCATCAGCCACGTGTGAACGACCTCATGTGTGAGGTGGATACGGAACATGTAGTATGGATGTCCTGAGTCTGTGTGAATGACACGTGTGCTCTTTGGACTATGTGCAGCTGCTCCAGCACAGAGGTGTGTGGGAGACTCATACATGGGGGCTGTATGTACAGGATTACCTATGCGGACCTGTGTGCACGGCAGGGCTGTGGGTACACAGGTTACATGTGGTGTGTGTTAACAGTTGTAGGTCCTGGGCTATAAGCACTGTAAGAACAAGAACCAAGTTCACCACGCTGACTGCTGGCCCCTCAGCACTAGCTGGGTGCCTGGCTAGGTGAATAGATGTTGATTATATGTAACTGTTGAATGAATTTACATCTGTGTGACAGATACACACTGGGAGCTGGGTGATGTATGTATTAAATTATGTATGATGTATGATGTATGGAGCCGGGACATCCCTGGTGATCCAGCGGTTAAGAATCTGCCTTCCAATGCGGGGGACACAAGTTTGATCCCTGGCGGGGGAACTAAGATCTCACAGGCCACAGGGCAACTAAATCCATGCGCCTCGGCTTACTGAGCCTGCAGGCTGCTATGAAGGCCCAGTGCAGACAAAAAGAAAAAAGAAAGGAAGAAAAGAGACAAGTCAGTCTCTGAAAATAAAATAAAAGTAGGAGCAGAGGGAGGCTGTGTGGTGTGTGTGCCTGCTATAAATGTTGCCTGTCCCCACTGTGTGACGTGGGGGCAGGAATGATGAATACTGTGAGGGTCTGAACATGAACTGTGTGACCACATAGACCTGTGCTCCAGGCGCGCCTCCTCCCCTTACAGACTGTGTGATCTCCAGCAACTCATTTACCCTCTCTGAGCCTGGCTTTTCTCATCTGTAAAATGGATAATAATAAACACAGCGAACTTTCACTGAGCACATACTATGTGCCCAGGACTGTCATTTTCATGAATTATTAATATTATCTTATTGGACTTTTCACAATAACCCTAAAAGTAAGTATAACTAATGTCCCTATTTTACAGATGAGAAAACGGAAGCTCTCAGAGGTTAAATGATGGTGAAGCCAGGATTAAAACTCAGGCAATCTGACTGCAGTGAGAGCTTTTAACGACTGGTTAAACAGAAAATACCGACTTTGCATGGTTATCGTAAGATAATCCAAGTAATTCCCTGGTGGCTCAGACAGTAAAGAGTCTACCTGCAATGCAGGAGACCCAGGTTCAATCCCTGGGTTGGGAACATCCCCTGGGGAAGGAAATGGCAACCCACTTCAGTACTCTTGCCTGGAAAATCCCATGGACGGAGGAGCCTGGTAAGCTAATGTCCACAAGGTTGCAAAGATTTGGACTGAGCACGCATGGAGGCATGGGAGGCTGCCCCAAACATAGGGTCGCAAGGAGTTGGACATGACTGAGCAACTTCACTTCAATCCAAGTAAAGCACATAGCACTCTATCTGGCACATAGTAAGTATCCTGTAAATATTATGACTACTATTTGCACAGGATTCATGTGTATGGATGTATAAATAGGTACAAGGCAATATGCGGAAGTATGGATGCAGGCAAGATACTGTCTTGGGGTTCTCCAGGCAGGTATCCTGGAGTGGGTTGCCATGCCTTCCTCCAGGGGATTTTCCCAACCATCAGGGAAGCCCAAGAATACTGGAGGGGGTAAAGTCCTATGGAGAGAGGAGCCTAGTGGGCTACAGTCCATGGGGTCACAGAGTCAGACATGACTGAGCAACTAAGCACAGCATAGATGTTTAGCTGAGAAGGTGACATTTGTGCATAGATACACTGAACATGAGTCATAAACAGACATATACATCTCAAAAGAATATGCAATATATCCCGTCTGTGCATCACACACACATGCACTGTTTACACTGATGAGCCTATGTACACCCATGCATAATACATAATATTATGTGCACACAATACTTTACATACATGTGCACCTATGAAACCACGTGTGATGCAGTGTATCTGTACAGTATGAGTGTCCTCTACACCATATTTGTATCTATATGTATCACCTCTCTGCACGCACATTTGTCTCCATGCCTCAACCCAGATATCCATCATTCCCGTATTTACATATACTCTTCAGCTCCCCAGTACAAGGTCTGGTGTACAAGTACAGGCTCGTATATATCACATACCTCAAGTATGTGATTTTTCTAATTTCATAAGCCACTTGTCAATATAATGCATCTTAACACATTAGACCCAACTCATTGGAAAAGACTCTGATGCTGGAAAAGATTGAGGGCAGGAAGAGAAGGGTGCAACAGAGGATGAGATGGTTGGTTGGCATCACTGACTCAGTGAACGTGAGTTTGAGCAAGCGCTGGGAGATGGTGAAGGAAGGGAAATCTGGAGTGCTGCAGTCCATGTGGTCACAGAGAGTTGGAGATGACTGAGTGACTGAGCAACAGTAACACATTTATTTACATGTCTTGTGTTCATTAAGTAAAACATATCACATAGTATATACCTAAGTATGTATATTGTGAACCTTGGAGTAAATGGACCCCTGTACTAACTCTTCCCACAAACACACCTACACAAGTCTCTCCCACACAAATATACTGGAGTGGGTTGCCATTTCCTACTCCAGAAACATCTATAACCACCCATTTAAAAGAGACCCAATTTCCCATGCCAGTCTCTATTTTCTCCCAAAGAAGTATCACTTAAAAAAAAAAAAATTTTTTTATCGGAGTATAGTTGCTTTACAATATCGTGTTAGTTTTCTGTTTATAGCAAAGTGAATGAGCTATAGGTATATACACATCCTCTCTTTTTTGGATTTCCTTCCCATTTAGGTCACCACAGAGCATTGAATAGAGTTCCCTGTGCTACACAATGGGTGCTCAGTGGTTATCTATTTTATACATAGTAGTGTCTGTATGTCACTTTTAAATACACAATATATTAATAATTCAGTGATGCGTGATGCTCACTGCTTTCCCCCTGGGTGCACCGTTAGCTGCAGGAGCCCGGGGCGTCTCTGATTTTGCTCCCCGCTGAATCGCAGCGCCCAGCGCAGGCCGGGGGCGTTGGAGAGGCGCGGGCAGCTCGGTGGGGGCCTGTGCGGTATTGAGAGGGTCCCTGGGTGCCCCGTGCGCCCGGGCCTCTGAGCACGCGGGGACCCGACCCACCTG
>NW_011494879.1:77862-95687 GCF_000754665.1 Bison bison bison | reverse complement strand
AGTGCGGCCCCGCGCTCCGCTGACCCCCGGCATCCGCTCCAGGCGATGCGCCCCGCCCCTGCGGCCCTCTGTCCGCGGGTTCGAATCCCGGCTCGCCGCCTCCCGAGCTTGCGTTTCCTCGCGTGTAAAAGAAGATAAAGCCCCTGGAAGTCCACCTCCGTAGCAACCCAGGCGCTCCCTGCGTCCCGACTCTCCCCTCTGTCCCCTCCAGTCTGCTTGTCCCACTGAAAACCTAGCCCTGCGCCGCAGTCCCTCGGGAACGAAGGGAGGCGGTGAAATCCTGGCTGCAGGGGGAATGTTTTATCTACTAAAGATCACCCACCAGTGTAGCTTGAGCGACACTCCTTTGTGCAAAAGGCGCTGCCCATGACAAACGCCCCCAAAGACCCTCTTCAGGATGGAACTTGGTCTGCAGGCTCTGTTATGGATGGGGAAACTGAGGCCTGGCGGAGTCGGGATCATCACAGAAATGGTATCCAACAGCCTTTATGCAAATAAAGGGTCTTTTTTTCTGGCGCTTGGAAGGGCGGTAGTTTTTGTCGTTGTTGTCCGTCTTAAAATCGATCAAACGAACAGGGTTACTGATGTGGCTCTTTTCAAAGCAGCTTTCCCACTCATTTCTCATTTGATCTTCACATTCCCTCGGAGGTGGGCTGAAGTGAACTGCAGGGTGAAGAGGTGAAGGGTCTTGCATAAGCAGGTTGAGGGAGCAGGAGAGGGGCTTGTCCCTGGTCTGTTTTGCGTGCTCAGTCCTGTCCGACTCTTCGCCACCCCATGGACTGTATCCTGCCAGGCTCCTCTGTCCGTGGGATTTCCCAAGCAAGAATACTGGAGTGGGTTGCTGGTCCCTTCTCCAGGGGATCCTCCCGACCCAGGGATGGATCTTGATCCTGTGTCTCCTGCATTGCAGGCAGGTTCTTTACCATTGAGCCTTTAAGAGATATTAATCCCTGTGACTTTAGCAGCATACTCCTGGGTGGGGCTGTATTTGCAGAAGGGTTAAGATTTAATCAAGATAGAAAAGACCCTGATGCTGGGAAAGATTGAAGGCAGAAGGAGAAGGGGCGAGAGAGGATGAGGTGGTTGGTTGGATGGCATCATTGACTCCATGGACATGAATTTGAGCAAACTCCAGGAGATGGTGAAGGACAGGGAAGCCTGGCGTGCTGCAGTCCATGGGGATCGCAAAGAACTGGACATGACTGAGCAACTGGACAACAACAGTAACCCCACCCCATTCTAGCCCAGCCCACCCCAGCCCACAGTGCTAAGGTTTGCCCTCCAGGCCAGGACTGTACTCTAGCCTTTGAAGGAAAAGGTGGAATCCTCACTATTTCACAAAAGGGCCCAGAGAGGTTAAGTGACTTGCACCAGGTCACACAGCAAAATGCCTAGGATGCAGAGACCTTTCACCCAACAGCCAGAGGAGAAACCAGTCCCTGAGTGCTGCAATCTGGGGGACCTGTTATGGGGTGCCTTCACCCCCTGGGCCAGGAGATTCTGATTATGGAGAAGCGGCCCTCACTCCACTCCGCCCCCGCCCAGCCTGGGAACCCTACACCGGGGGTAATTGAGATCAGATGCGGCTGTGACCCATGGAATGCTCCCCAGGAACCTGGAAGCATTTATTGTCTGGAAGAGAATCCAGGGCCCACTGTAGGCTGCCCTCCCTCCCCACCCCTCCTCAATGCCTCCTCCCCAGGCGGCTAAAGGTGGATAGGGGCCCTGAGGAGCCCCTGGTGCTGCCTGGGGGTTAGTGCAGCCGGGCTTGATGAATACGACTGCTGAAAGCGCCTTCCTGGCTTCCTCCTTCCTGGGGATATGGTTACAGGGGGCCAGACTTCCTGCCCAGCCCGCTCAACTTCCAAGCGTGGATCTGCAGGCTCTCTAGGCTGACGACTCCGCAACTCCACCCCCTCACCCCAAGCAGGCCCAACTCATTCAGAGCTCAGCTCAAATGTCACCTCCTCAGGGAGGCCCTCCCTGACCACCCTATAAGAACTAGCCCACTTACAGGCAGTCTGTGTCACTCTGTCGAATTTTCTTCATATCACTTCTCTCTCTCTACCTGGTGGGTTTCTATGTTTTCTTATAATAATGTTTATTTCTTCTCCACCTTCCCCCCAACCCCAAATGTGATCCCTGTTGAGGCAAGGGACTTTGTCTTGTTGGCTGTGGTGTTCTGGGGCCAGGAACTCTGCCTAGGACATAGCAGGTGCTCAATAAATAAAAGCAATGAATCGAACCTTTCCCTTTGGCCTCTGAGCTTGGTACTCAACCTTGAATTTCTGCTCTGAGCTGCTGTGTCTGAGTTTTAATCTCACTTTTTTGGTACAAAACTCCAGTTTCTAACGGTTTGTCAATTTTTTTGTCTTCTCAAAGAAACAGCTTTTAGTTGTACTAATCTTTACTATTGTTTTCCTTCATTTCTTTTTCATATATATTCTGCTGTGATCTTTATGATTTCTTTACTTTTACTAACTTTGGGGTTTTTCTGTTCTTTTTTCCAGTTGTTTTAGGTGTAAAGTTAGGTTGTCTATTCAATATTTTTCTTGTTTCTTGAGGTAGGATTGTATTGCTATAAACTTCCCTCTTAGAACTGCTTTTGCTGCATTCCATAGGTTTGACTCATCATGATTTCGTTGTCATTTGTTTCTAGGAATGTTTGTATTTCCTTTTTAATTTCTTCAGTAGCCTGTTCATTATTTAGAAATGCATTGTTTAATCTCCATGTGTTTGTGTTTTTTACAGTTTTTTTTTTTTTTCCCCCTGTAATTGACATCTAGTCTCATAGCATTGCGGTCAGAAAAGATGCTTGGAGTGATTTCAATTTTCTTATTTACTGAAACTTGATTTGTGACCCAAGATGTGGTCCATCCTAGCAAAGCTCCACTTTCTGAAGTTCATGCTTCTGCCGGCACTGATTGTCTTAGCCTCTCATCTGGGAGCTCCCAGGTGACCTCTGACCTCACATCTCTGACCCCTCTTCTTTGCCCTCCTCTCTCCAGCCTCTGTTGTATGACAATAGGTAAGTCTCTTGCCTTTTCCTGAGCCAGCTGAATTCTTCAAACAACAGCTTTCATAGGAGCCCAGAATGTGAGATCTACCAGGGTGGAAGGCAGGAAGGGGGCCTGAGCCCTGAGTGCCTAGATTTTGCCATCTGCCCTTCTGTTGTCCTCAGCACAGCTCTGCAGTCCCCTGCACCTTTGAAGGGCTTCCCTGGTGGCTCAGATGGTAAAGAACCTGCCTGCAATGTGGGAGACCCGGGTTCAATCCCTGGGACGGAAAGATCTCCTGGAGAAGGGAATGGCAACCCACTCCAATATTCTTGCCTGGAGAATCCCATGGACAGAGGAGCCTGATGGGCTGCAGTCCATGGGGTTGCAAAGAGTCGGACACAACTGAGCGGCTCTGACTCACTCACTCACACCTTTGAAGAACCCTATAGTTTCAAACCCTGAGATGTGATGACTTCTCAGTCTCTTTTAGCTTCATAATTCTACAGTGCTGTTACTTAGATATATGTCTGGTCTCCACATTCACTGAGTCATTCATTTATTCATTCATCAAACATTAATCGGCCACAGTTGTTTGCCAGGCTTTGCTCTCATCTCTGTCCTCCAGTGTCCTGTGTCCATCTTCTGGTTCCCTTCTCTCATTCAACAAGCAGTCCAGGAGCACATTTCACATGCCAGGGTCATGAATCTCAGAGGATTTGGGCAGAGTGGCTACTGGCCAATACGGTACCTTTGTGTGACTTTGGGAAAGGCGCTCCCTTCTGGGAGGACGCGGCCTTGCTGGACTCCAACTTGACAGCAGAAAGTACCCTTGAGTGAAGAAAAAGGTGACTATCTTCTTGCAGACAAAGCCCCCATTTGGGCACTGGCTGGCTGGATTTCAGACACCTTTCACTGTGCACAGACTTCACGAATGGCTCCGTGGATGTGCTTGGTTTAATGCTCTTCTGTCACTGTTGTGAAGTTTTAAACAATTTTTGAACGAGGGGCCCACTGTTTCATTTTGCACTGGCCCCTGCAAATTATGTAGCCAGTCCTGATCCTTCACACAGTAGGATCCCACAGAATAGAGGGGAAAGAGCAGAGTAGTGAAAGAAGACACCAGAGGGGGAGGGAGCGTGGGGCCTCGATTGCCAGGGTGAGGGGCCTGGATGGTCCTCTGTGTGATTTGGTAAGGGTCCCCAACCTCCACCCTAACTAGAGCAGGTCAGTATAAATCTCTCCTCTGTACATGGGATGGGTGAAGAGCACTTAGGATTTTGTTAAAAAAAAAAAAAAGGTGTTGTCTCTGCAGATATATTTGAGAGCCTCATCTATTAGGGGTAGAAAGCCAGAGAGGAGGTTAGAAGTGCCTCTGCCAGCTTCTGGCTCTCATGAAGGGTTTGGGCTCTTTATAGACGAGAAACCTGAGCCTCAGAGAGGAGCAGGTGTGGGTCACAGGCGGTATTAGAACCCAGGATTCCTGCCTCCTAGATCAGGGCTGTTTGACTCTGTACCTGCAGGAATTCAGGTTCATAGCCGGCTGGATGAGGCCCCAGGCCCGTTTCCCCAGGTCTCCCCAGTGGGTCATCATCCCCAGCAGAGAGGTTCACCTCTTCCTCTGCTAGACAGACTTCCTGGAAAAAGACGGCCTCTGCTGCCACCTGGTGGCAACTCTGAGGTAGGGGCAGGGGCCACCTTGGCTCTGGAGCTAGCAGCAGTCCTGGTCTGTACAAGGGACCCTGTGTCATGGGGCAGGGTCAGCCCTGTTCGGGGGCATTAACCTCTTCGGGACTCCAGGATCATTAATGCTGGAATTTGTCATTGTTGTTTAGTCTCTAAGTCGTGTCCGATTCTTTGTGACTCCATGGACTGTAGCCCTCCAGGCTTCTCTGTCCATGGAATTTCCCAGGCAAGAATACTGGAGCAGGTTGCCATTTCCTTTTCCAGGGGATCTTCCCCAGCCAGGGATCAAACCCTGATCTCCTACATTGCAGGCAGTTTCTTTACTGACTGAGCCACCAGGGCTTGGTGCTGTGTGTGTATTAGTGGCTCAGTTGTGTCCAACTCTTTTGACCACATGAACTGTAGCCTACCAGGCTCCTCTGTCCATGAAATTCTCCAGGCAAGAATACTGGAGTGGGTTTCCATTCCCCTCTCCAGGGGATCTTCCCAACCCAGGGAACGAGCCCCGGTCTCCTGCACTGCAGACAGATTCTTTATGACTGAGCCATAAAGCATGGCTTGGCTGCCAGCTCTCAAATCTCACCTGCTTCTCATTTGCCAACTGTGCACCCTTGATCAGGCGACTTAGTTCCCCAGTCTGTAAAACAGCCTCCATGATGACAGGACCTCCGTCAGAGGGCTATGGTGAGGAGTCAGTGGTCGAAGCTGCAGGAAGCTGGGGCCAATTACAAGGTCAGAGGGCACAGTCTGCACACGAGGCTGCCTCACTTCTGACACCAACAGCAAGTCTGGGCGGTGCCCCCAGGTCTGGTCATTCACTGCAAAGACTCACACAACTCACCGAAGGCTCTGATACTCACAGTTGTGGTTTCTTACAGGGAAAGGATGCCGACAGAGATCAACCAAAGGAAGAGATACACAGGGCAGCCACACGGGTCCCCCACCCAGTAAGAACAGAGGCAGGACTCATGCTTCCTGGTGGAAGTGGCCCTTGTAGCCTCTTGAAACAAACTTACTTCCAGGGAAAGTGGTGGCAGCTGGTCCACCTGCAAGAGGCCCATCGGGCAGAGGAAGCAATTCGTGTCACGAGATCCCGAGATGGTAGGGCCAGCGGGGAGCTGGGGAAGCTGACTTCAGAGTCCCACTGTCCCCAGGACCTTCCAAGATGCAGACTGCCTGGTGGGTGGGAGTGCGTGAGGTCAGCTCAGTGAGCTCACCCCTGGGGACCTGGCCTGCCCTGAGGCTCAGCAGGGCCTCAGATTCGCCCTCTGTTTCCCCTCCTCCCCAGCTCTGTGGGGCCCAGGGTGGGGGTGAGGAGAGGGGTGCTGGGGAAAAGAGGAAGGAAGAGCCAGCCCAGGCAAAGGCAGAGGGAGGGAGGGGACCTGCCTTCCCAGGGCCTCTGGGAGGGAGCTAGACAGGCTCCGCTGTGGGTTCTGAGGACCAGGGCTCTCCTGGGGTTGCAACAGTTCAGGTGGGGAGAGAACCTCCTGAACTGGGCCTCTTGTGCAGATGAGGCAGCTAGAGCCCAACCCGAACTCCACCCCAAGAGCTTGCTGAGGACGGAGCGGGAGTCTGAGGACCAGGAGCCCCAGCTTCTGCTCTGTGTCTTCGGGGCCCCCTGCTTCCCCCTCTGGGTCTCCGGATCTGTTCAGTGGAAAGGGCTGGGCTCTTTCTACAGAAAAGCAGGAAGCTGGGGCTTATGGGAGGGGGTGGAGGGTACTTGAGATCAGGTCAGCACCAGTCCTGGTGGCGTCTGTGCCTGTGCCTAGAATCTCACCCTGCCCCCATTCTGCCCTGTCCCAGCTTCTCTCTGCCCACTACACAGACCACAGTCCTCTCTTCTTGCTATTTTCAGACAGCCTAGAATTCCGAGGAAGGCGGGCCGGCGCCTGCCCAGGAACTCAGAGGTGCTGAGAGAGCATCTCAGAGTAGTTACAGGTGCAGCCAGTCCCAGCCAAGGAGGAGAGAGCTGGGGCCTGCCTTCTGGGCTGGGGCAGGGCCGTCTCGCTGGCTGGCCGTGGCTTGGTTCCTGCTGGAGCCTGGGCTGACCAGGAGGCCGGAGGAGGTGTGTGGGGGTGTGGGGGCAGGGAGGAATATCCTCCTGGTGCTGGGCCTGCATGCTCACCCTTCCCCGGGACCAGGGTGGTTTGGGGGAGCTGTGCCTCAGTGGCTGGATTCTAGATTCTGTCTGGCTGAAACCCCCGCACTGACCCTCACAGGCTGCGGCTCTGTTGCTGGAGGCCAAAGCCCGGCTTCCTCCTTTCCCCTGGGCCCGTGACGCCTTCCCTGCCGTGCTTTCAGAATTGTGCTTTTGTGCCGGGCTGGGTCCCGACCTCAAGAGATGGGAAAGGTCAGGGTCAGCGGTAAGTGACCCTCACCAGAGGGGCACCTAGGTTGCCTCTTGTCTCCTTTCTTCCCCACCCCACTCAGGGAATACACTTTGCTAAGAGTTAGACAGACAGACGGAGGCACCGCTCTGAGATGCTTTGGGAAAGGACAGAATTCTCTAGGTCCTGGAGACAGCTTCCAGGGTGGAGACAACTGTTCTCCCACCAGTCTGGCCTCCCTGCCTTCTTCCTGTAGGTTCAGAGTCTGGGGTCTCCAGCTCAGGAGGGCCTCGTTTTCACTCTGTTGTCTCTGAATGATCTTAGGCTTTGCCCCTGCAGCCTCCGGGGCTCAGTTTCCCCATCCATAAAATGGGAAGATGGGCCGAAAGCCCCTTCTAGGTTCTAGGGTGTAGAGTTGTGCTTTCCTTCCTTCTGAGGGAAGCAGATTCAGCGCAGGTGCAGGTGGCCTCAGGCCTGACTCAGCAGCCGGAGAGGTTCCCAGGCAGTGCCTGGGTGACTGTGGGTTTCTCCATCAGAAAGAGGCAGAGGGGATGGAGGGAGAACTTAACTCCCCAGCCAGAGCATCGAACATGAAGCTGGTTGTACCAGAAATAGTGACAGAGGAGGGTCAGCAAGAAGAAGATTAACCACATGAGAGAGTAAAAGAGGAAGAGCATGTCCAAGATAGAGAAGAGGCAACAAGGCCACTCATACACAGAGATAATGACCAAGAGAGGGAAAGAGATACAGAGATGAGCAAGGACTGAGCCATAAGGCAGGGAAAGGAAGGCAGGGCCTTCCAGGAGTGGAAAGAGGGCCAGGTGGATGTGGCAGGGAAGCCAGTCGCAGAGCCTTCTGCTCCCTGCTGCTGTTGCTGCTGCTGCTAAGTCACTTCAGTCATGTCCGACTCTGTGTGACCCCATAGACAGCAGCCCACCAGGCTCCCCTGTCCCTGGGATTCTCCAGGCAAGAACACTGGAGTGGGTTGCCATTTCCTTCTCCAGTGCATGAAAGTGAAGAGTGAAAGTGAAGTCGTTCAGTCCTGTCCAACCCTCAGCGACACAATGGGCTGCAGCCTTCCAGGCTCCTCCATCCATGGGATTTTCCAGGCAGGAGTACCGGAATGGGGTGCCATTGTAAAAAAACCCAGAGCCTTTTGCCCCCAAGGTGCTCAGGTCTGGTGGTCCTACTTCTGCCCATTAAATTTCCTCTGGGGCTGGGACCCTCCCACCTGCCCAATCTAAATGTTCCCCAGACCCCACCTCCCTGGGGGTAGTGTGTGCAGAGATGAGAGGCCCCTTAGGCTGAGGTCTCTGAGGCTTCGTGGCCTTGGGCTTTCACGAAAGGGTAAGGGCAAGTGGTGGGAAGTCAGAGATGAATGAAGGTTGTTATCAGTGAAGGGATGTGGTTAGTGTTGGGAGGAAAGAAAGGAGGTGGAAAATCCTAAGGAAACATTCCCCATCTTCTTTTTAGGTCAGGTATTGACTCGGAGTCTCACTATTTGGGGAAGGATAGGGAGTCTGCCAAAGGGGCAGGATTGGGAAGCAAGTATTTAGTGTCTGGCAGAAGGAGGAAAAGCAAAACAAGAACAGAGCTGGGTAGGGATGGGTTTAGTTGAGCTGAATTGAGTTGGGTTGAGTGTATTGAGTTTGGTTTGGGTGGAATAGAGTTGTGTTATGTCATGCTGGGGTGGGTTGGTTGAACAAAATTTAGTTTGGTTGGATTGAATAGAGCCCAATTTGGCTGAGTGGCCCTGAGTTGAGCTGATGTTCCTTGAATGGAATTTAGTCGAGTTAAGCCGAGTTGGGTTGTGTGGAGATGGGTTGCTTGCGGCTGAGTGGAGCAGCGTTTGGTTGCATTTGGCAGGGCCAAATTTGGGTGGGTTGGGTGGAAAGAAGTTGAGTTGGGTGGACGAGTTGAATTTAGGAGAACTGAGGTGGGTTGAGCTGAAATAGGTTGGGTTGGTCTGGATAGGAAAGTTGAAGAGTCCAAGTGGACAGGAATAAGGAGGAGTCTAGATCCAGCATAATCTACGTTGTGCTGCAGGGAAAGGAGGCGGACTGAGATACCAGCAAGGAGAAACCTGCTGAGGGGAAGCGGCTGAGGTGCGGGCCCTCCCCGTGTTTCTCTGTCCTTCTACCGCTCTACACTTCCACTGTTGTGGGGGCTCACTAGGCTGTGACTTGAATCTTGGCCTGGGAAGAAGGGACTCTCATTGCGTGAATGTGTGTGCGTCCCCAGGAATACTGCATCCTCTGCCTTCTACTCCTCTGAGGCTCACCCATCGTCTGAGAGCTCCCTAAAAGTGGAAGTCTCCAGCAGACCGTCTGGAGGTTTGCCAAGATGCCGCCTCATGAGGGTTTGTAGGATGGATGCAGTGCAACTGAAAGGAATCTCAGAGCAGGGAGTCTAGCCCTGTGTGCTGGGTCCCAGGTGCCCTGGAGACACCTAGTTCTTGTCCTAAGGGCTTAGGCTTGGGGGCTCTGAGGCGTCTCCAGAGCCAGGGCTTCTCTCCTCAGAGTGGGGGCCTGTGGGCAGATGGCTGGCCAGTCCGCACTCACCGCTCAGCTCTTTCTTGTGGTCCTGTGGTCCTGGCCGCAGGGCTGGGCCTCCTCAATCCCCAGCCCCTCGGTGACTCACATATACATGCGCACATGCGTGCACACACACGCATATACACACACCCCACAGAGCGAGGGAAGCCCCGTGAGAGAGCCCTAGGCAGGATGGATGAGAAATTGGTTCTTTATTGCCGGGGAATCAGGATGGCCCCTCCCTGTCCAGGCCCTTGGAAGAGCCCTCACGCATCATTCGTGGCATCAAAATGCCACATATTTGCAGGGGATGGAAAACTCAGAGAAGCCAGAGTTTGAAATTCTGGAGCTGCGGTTAACAACTGGGAGACTCTAGCCAAATCACCCCAACTCTTGAGCGAGGTTTTTCATCTGTAAAATGTGCATAACCTTCCTTTATAGGGTAAGGGAGATAATCAAATGAGATAACAAATATGCAAGTGTTTGCACATTGTATACTCCTGATTGTGTGTGTGTGTATAAGCAGTAGTCATTCATTCATTGATACATTTATTGGGTTCATTTATTTAAGAAACACTGATTACAGAGCTTAAATGTCAGGCAATGACCTAAGCATTTTATGAGAATTAACTTATTGAATCCTCATAATAACTGTATAAAGATGGTGCTGGTGTTCTCCCCATCTTACGCATGAGGAAACCGAGGCACAGAAGGGTTAAGTAACTGGCTTAACACCATACGGCTAGGAAGTGGTAGAGCTGGGTTTCACACCTACTCTTATCTGACTCCAGAATATTTCATTCATTCATTCATCAGACGTTTACTAAGTACTTTCTCTGTGTCCGGTCCTGAGGCGACAGAAAAGCCCCAGGCTTGGTCAGTGTGGTGTTATGGTTCTCAGCCAGAGTTAGATGTAATCTCCTGGAGGGAGAGGGGAGGTTAGAAATGCATTGAACAATTTTTGGTTGTTGCCGTGACTGAGCTTACTATTAGCCAGCTAAACTTCCTGCCCTGTGTGGGAGAAAAATCCTACCCAAAAGGTCAATAGCGCCCCATTGAGAAACCACTCAAGAAAACAGTACTGGCTTTGGAGTCATTCCTGACCTGGATTGAGTCCCAGCACTGCGATTCCAAGACTTTGTGACTTCGACTGAAGTTGCTTCATCTCTGTGAGCCTCAACTCTGGCAAACATGGTCTGCGAAGTGCCCAGATGTATCTGGCATGCTCTGGTTGTTCAGCAAACACAAACATCCTTTCCTGCTCAACACATCCTGCTCAAGAACACACCAGGAAGTACCGAGGAGAAGCAGCTTTGGATTCCAGCATCCCATCCATATCCTTTTCCCTCCCCCTCTGGGCGGCTCTGAAGCCTGCCAGGCTCCAGAAAGGCAGGGGACTTTTCATCCCCATAACCTTTCTTTCTTCTCTCCATCCAGGCTCATGGCCAAAGGCAAGAGAGCCTCTCTTCCTACCAGCTCTGAGGTTTCAGGTAAAAGCCACTTACTGCTCTGAGCCTTGGCTTCCTCCTTTGGCAGATGGGGAAGCGGAATGCTGGTGGATATCAGTTGCCTCTGCCTGTCCTGCGTCCCTTCCCTCTTTTGTATTCAGTTTTCTTCTGGGAAGCGTCCCTCTCTCCTTCTCAGTTCACATGGGCACCTGCTCTAGGACTGGCCGGTAAGAATCAGGGCATCCCATCCTCCTGCCCACAGCATTTGGTCTTCAGGGATGGTCATGTGAGCTCAGCTGGAGCAACCAGAGGTATACAGGAAAAGAGACTTCCTCTTTTCATTTGGGATTGGGTCACTAGGACTGTGTAAGCCTGGAGCTGCCCCAGAGCTTGGAGAGCATCTGCCTGAGAGTGAAGTCAACTAGAGGGGGTGAAAATAGATTAGAAAGAGAGAGCGAGGGAGATGGAGACAGTGATATACAGAGAGAGAGGAGAAACTTGACACATGGATGCAGCCATACCTGTCCCCAGTTTTTCAGCTTGGGAACCAACACTTCTTCTTTTGCCAAAATCAGTTGGAGTTGAGTGTGGGTCACTTGTCATAGAAATAATCCTGATTTATTCAGGGGCTAAGCCATCTATGTCAAAAGGTTTATGTGTGAATCAAAAGAGAAGATGATGTAACTGAAAATGTTTTTCTAAACTGCATGTGTCCGAATGACCATGAGTTATTAACCGAGGTGCTGAAGCAGGAACACACATTCCACACCAGTGATGAGTCAGTCCTGAAGAGTTGTTTGGAAGTGTGAATTCTTGCTCCCTGCATTTTCGGCTTATTGGAGGCAGACCTTTGGAGGAAGAGGCGTCTTTGCACTGGGGCACTACTTTCATAGATGACTTGTTCCGAGGTTGGTCATTTTATGAGAAGCTGTAGGACACAGAGGAAAGAGACCCAGCCTGTTTGGGCAAGCCCTTGCCTTGCTCTGAGCCTCTGAGTCTGACACTGAGCTGGGCTGGGTTGGACCTTCTCTCAGGCAGCTCCGGGCTTCGACTGGCTGTGGTTCTGAAATTCTCTGACCCTCTCCTGGGACAAGCAAGGTCTTCTCACCTCTGGAGTCAGCAGCACACAGCCGTTGCTGGGTTCTCTGGAGAAGTCACACATCAGAAACCACAACCCACACAGGAAAGAGACTCCTCTGAATCTGGCAGACACAGCAGGGCCAATCTCCATTTCCAACTCGGGGTCCCTTCATGCCTGATCCCCCAAACTCAAGTTCCCCATCTCCTTTGCCAGCAAGTGAGGTTATGTGGCACAGATCTGGGGAAGAAGGTGCTGGTGGAACTCAGCTGGAACTCAGACTGGAGGACACAACACATTCTGAAAGTGATGGGACAGAAAGATGGAAAGAGCCTGGCCTTCTGATGGCATTCCCCAGCAGCCAAGGGGCCTGGGCGACTTCACATCTACACCAGAAGATTCCAGAAGAATCCTCTTTTTTTTTTTTTTTAATTTGTTTGTTTAAGCTTCTATGTTTGGGGCTTTGCTGTAGGTACCCAAATGCATTCCTAGTACCCTAGGTGAGCACCTGCCTGCAACCATTCTTTCTTAAATTCTTTCTGGTGTCCAGAACAAGCTTTCTTCACATGCAGGACCACACTGATTGAATCAAACTAATTGTTGTTAATTATTAATTAATATTAATTATTTCATACCAATACTAATATTGCTGAAGCTCCAATACTTTGGCTACCTGATGCAAAGAGCCGACTCATTGGAAAAGACCCTGATGCTGGGAAAGAGTGAGGGCAGGAGGAGAAGGGGACGACAGAGGATGAGACGGTTGGATGGCATCACCGACTCAGTGGACATGGGTTTGAGCAAACAACGGGAGATGATGAAGGACAGGGAAGTCTGGCCTGGCAGTCCATGGGATCGCAAAGAGTCACACACGACTGAGCGACTGAACAGTAACGAATGACAACAACAATAATAATTCAACCAGTAATGATCATTTACCAAGTATCTCTCAAGTGCAAGGGATGAGCTGAGCAGTCATATCTTCACAGTGCTCCCAGGAAATAGGTACTGTTACGGCCCTTATTTCCAGATGAGGAAACCGAGCCTCATAAATGACACATGACTGGCTGCAATATTGAATATGGAAGCCGGATTCCATATCCAGTGCCGCCTGACTCTGAGACCCCATTTTCCTCCTTCAGCACGTCTAATTCAACAGGCTTAGTTATTTATTTTTAAAATATTTTCTTGAACCATTGTGGTTCAAATGTGGACCATTTTTAAAAAGTCTCTATTGAATTTGTTCCAATATGGCTTCTGTTTTATGTTTTGGCTTTTTGGTGGTGAAGTATGTGCGGTCCCAGCTCCCCAACCGGGGTTTGAACCTGCACCCCCTGCATTGGAAGGTGAAGTCTTAACCACTGGACCACCAGGGAAGGTTATTTAGTAAGTTGGGAAACTGAGGTCCAGGAGGGAGAAGAGTGACTTTCCCGGGGACCGCACCTTCTGGGCCTCCACTCCAGGGCTCTTTCTACGATATCCTGCTGCTCAGCTGAGACTTGATGGCCAGGTCAAGGGCTGGGGCCATGAGAGCTACTGAAGGTGCTGAGCAGTTAGGAGAGCATTTCACTGCCACAGCAGGATCATGGAACCTGTTCCTCCTTCTTCAGTTCTGATGGAGAAGGAGGGGGATGCAGAGACTGACACTTTGCAACCCAGCAACCTCTGGAGCATTTATTGTACCTTCACAAGACAATGGCTTTTTCCCAGCCCCTCCAGCTCTTCCATCACAGGTGGTTGGGCCCCCAGATCCCAGGAGCTGATGTCTGATCCTCGAAGATTACTCATCAGGTGGCGCCAGCTGCCCAGTAGTGAGGTCCGTAGGACAGGGGACTTTGCAGTGGAAACTCCCCAGAAGAGCCTGAGGACTCGCCACCCACCAACCTCCTGCTTGTTTATCTGCCTTCTCGGCCCTGCCTCGGCCTGGATGTGGATGTTTGTTTTAAAGAGTCAGGACTTGGGATCCAAGAGAGCCAGGGATGGGGTGCAGCAGGGAGTTACCTTGTCAGTTTGACAGCAAACAGACCAGGGAGGCTTCAATTCCAGCTCTGCCACCTACTAGTCCATGGCCTTTAGCGGTCAGTTTTCCTGTTTATGAACATGGGGACAAGTAGAGAATCGATCTTAGGGAGATGTTATAATTATGAAGGAGACGTTACACCAAAACCCCTTAGCATGCCTGCCATACTGCATGATCGACGGAAATCTTTGCATCTCGGTTTCCTCTTTTGCATTATGGGGATAATGCTATTTTCCTCTCGGAGCGGCTGTGAGAATTTGGATGAGAGGAATGTAAAAACATTTTGTGATTCTCAGTTCTTAGCTTTTTGGCTGGACTCGGCTGCTTAAATTGGACTGCCTAGCCTCCCCCTGCCTCTGTGCCATCCAATTTCTGTCTCCTTTTAACTGACTCCAAACACTGGGTGGGACTGAGTCTTGAAACCTAACCCTTACTAGTTGTGCAACCTTGGGTAAGCCATGTCAGCTTTCTGGGCCTTGGTTTCTTTCCCTGTAAAATGAAGGTCATCGTTTTTCTGTAGGGCTGTTGGGAAATTGACACATGATAGTACATGTGAAATATGTGGTACTCTGCCTGGCCCACAGGAGGGACTTGAAATATTAACAATCACTACTATTACCACTGATGCCCAACCCCAGGCTGGCACTGAGCAGTTAAAGAGGAGGCAGAGAGTTTTGCATGACACCCTCCTGCTCAGGTAGGGAACGTTAGGGAGAGCAGATAATGAATTCCTGCAGGTAATGAAGGTTCCTGCTGGAGGCTGGTCATGCCTATAATATTTCTCAGAATCACTCACATCATCGTCTTTTGTCTTCACAATAACTCTTTGTTGTTCAGTTACTGAATTGTGTCTGACTCTGTGACCTCATTGACTGTAACGCCAGGCTTTCCTGTCCTTCACTATCTCCTACAGTTTACTCAAATTCATGTCCATTGAGTCAGCAATGCTATCTAACCATCTCATGCTCTGTCGCTCTCTTCTCCTCCCTTCAATCTTTCCCAGCATCAGGGTCTTTTCCAATGAGTTGGCTCTTTGCATCAGGTGGCCAAAGTATTGGAGCTTCAGCATCAGTCCTTCCAATGAATATTCAGGGTTGACTTTCTTTAGGACGGATTGGTTTGATCTCCTTGCAGTCCGAGGGGCTCTCAAGAGTCTTCCAGCACCACAATTCAAAAGCATCAATTCTTTGACGGTCAGCCTTCTTTATGGTCCAACTCTTACATCCATACATGACTACTGGAAAAACCATAGCTTTGACTATATGGACCTTTGTTGGCAAAGTGACATCTCTGCTTTTTAATGTGGCCAGGCTGTCTAGGTTTGTTTTTCCTTCCAAGGAGCAAGAGTCTTGTAAGGTACAATAACTCTTACAAGAATGGAATTATGAACTCCATTTTACAGATGGGGAAACTGATGTCCAAGAAGGGCAGTTGGCTGCCTCAGGTCACCCTGAAAGCTCATGAGGAATGGGGAGGGGAATCTGAAGAGATGTTGGGTTGATTCCAGAGCTTTCCCACCTGACTGAGAAGCTGACTCCGGAGGTGGGGCTGGGCGGGGCTGGGCCCCTGAGTGATTCAGGTAAGAGTCAGCTCTGGATTTCCAAATAGTGGTTGGGACCCAGGGAAAGGGACTCTCTTTCCCTGAAGCTCCGGTGCCAATCAATCACCGTGCTCTTGCCGCCTTCTCTCTCATCTTCCTC
Source organism: Bison bison bison (assembly GCF_000754665.1). NCBI lineage: Eukaryota > Metazoa > Chordata > Mammalia > Artiodactyla > Bovidae > Bison > Bison bison. Next base: position 79,898 of record NW_011494879.1, on the reverse strand, counting down.
GCCCCCACACCTCCTTTCGGTGTGGTCCTGTCCCTGGGGGGCTGCCTGGCCACCCTATCTGCCATCCTGCCTGTGGTGTCTCCTTCACTGCATCCTTCACAAGACCTCCAGCTCCGGTCACACAGCCTGGCCACAGTGAGGGCGTAATCCTTCCACACCTCTGCTCAGAAACCATCTGATTTGCCCTTTCCATCATTCAAATGGGGAACCAGAGGCCCGGAGAGGTGCTGACACTTGTCTGAGGTCAAACCGGGGGAAGAGAACTTGAACTAGGATCTCTGACTCCCACGTTCTTTCTCTCAGTGCCATGGCCACACAAGTGCTGTTCCACTGAGTTCCGGAGGGTGGCTTGGGAGTGAGGAGTCAACAGGGGTACAGGCCTGGGAACCGGCTGTGCTCCTGGCCTGAAGGGAGGGAGGACCCGAGTGGAGATGGGGCTTCATCCAAGCTCTTCTTTCTTCATCACAGAAATCCCCCTTTTCTTTGGGCAACTGGACCCCTGAATCTCACCCTAATCCCATTCCTCTGGCTGATAGCCCAAGTTTCATGTCTCCTTGCCCCGTCCGGGTAGTTATCAGGGGCTCTGGATCTAGGTGGGGGATCCAGATGCCCCAGCACCCCAGGGCCCCAGGCCCTCTACCGGCTCTACTCCCTCTGGATTTGCCCTGGCATTTGCTTGCTCTGTCTCTCCGGGGCAGCTGGCTTTTGTCCCACTGGAGCAAGAGAACAGCTCGGGTGGCCTCTGCGGCAGGCCTCACTTCTCCCATGCTTCTCTCTCTGCACCCAGAGATGTCTGGGAACCTGCATACAGACCTTTGAGCCCTCCCTCCTGGCCTTCCAGGCTCTGGGGCTCACAGGATGGCTGGGTGTGGTGGGGAAACTGAGGGAGAAAATCTGTGGACGTGGGGACCAGGAGACTCTGTGGGATCCAGGGTGCACCCCCCTCTTCTAAGATTGGTTCCCCCAGCTACAAAAAAGAGGAGCTGGATGCTGGGACTCTGTAAAGTAGGCAGTGGGTGTGAGACTGGTGGAGTGTCCACCCTGGAGCCTGAGTCAGGAGATCTTTGAAAAGAATGCTTCCTGGTCACGGGTCACCTTCTCTGTGCTACACACTGCATTAGGAAGTTTGTGTGCATGACCTCATGGAAACTTAAAACCGTCCTCTGGGTTGAGTTTTATTGTAATAGCATCCTTGCCTTAGAGATGGTTAAGTCTCTAAGGACCAGAGAGGTTAAGTACCTGGTCCAAGGTGGCTCAGCTAGTAAGCTGTAGAGTCTCAATTTGAATTAGGTCTCCTGGACTTGCAACTTGTGCTCTTCCTTCTGGCAGTAGAGGTTCAGGAAGAGGCAGGTGGCCTTGGAAGGCAGGCTTTCAGCCCGTGGAGGATGACAGTCTCCTCTTTGGATCTGAGGGTAGTGCATTTCTCATCCAGGACATTACGTGAAGACCAGCCTGGACAGCTCTTTTTCCAGCCTTCTTCCACTTGGGATGGGGCTAGGGGAAGGGCATGTGGTTCTCAGCAGCAGATTCTAGTTTGAGATACCCCCAGCTCTGCCCTGAAGCCCCAGTGGTCTCAGCACTGCACATCACCTCTGGTCCTCAGTTTCCTATCTTACCAAATGGACACAATTCTGGGGCTACTGGGTTTTAAAAGCTCAAGTGTCTCAAAGATCGCGGGTGAAAAACCCACCTTAGTGGCCTGGCCCGTCACAGAATAATTAATAAAATGTCTTGGCTGGAGGCAGAGCCGAGGAAGTAAGTGGGAGGCGGCCGAGGTGACAGCTGGCTGGAGAGGTGGAGCCAGGGAATGGGTAGGGAGGGGGCGGGCCCGAGGGGCCGGAGCTCCCGGGCAGTTAGAGACGCACTCCGGGGGCCTGAGTCTGTCTCCAGCACGCAACGGCCACCCTGCACCATGAGCCGTAAGTCCGGCCCCAGTGCCCCCCGTTTTCCCCTGTGGCCTCCCGGTGGGGCTTTGAATGCCAGGCTCAGCCCTTCAACTCTCTCCCTTCGCAGGGCAGGGTATCTCGCTCCGATTC
>NW_011494879.1:70603-77762 GCF_000754665.1 Bison bison bison | reverse complement strand
CTTCTCCTGCTGCTGTCGCCATCCCCCGTCTTGCCAGCGGACCCCGGGGCGCCCGCGCCAGGTAGGCGGCCTCTCTCCTGTCCCCGAAGAGCCCAGGTCCTGCTTCCCTGGCCCGGCACCCCATTCCCTCCTCTCCCCTCCCGCCCGCCCAGCTTCCCCTTTCGGCTCGCGATGCCTGGGAGGGGGGAGGGGGCTGTCTGTCGGTGGGATGGGGGCTCTCTGCAGACCCCCGGGATGTGGCCTGGGCTAGGTCCCCAGGGGATTCTTTTTGCGGGGGAAAGGGCAGACTGGGATCTTGGGCGTCTTTGGGAAAAGGGACCGAGTCTTTCCAGGCCCCTTACCTGTTCTGGGACCCCAGCGGTCCCAGCCGAGTCGGTCCCCAGCAATCCTCGCTGTTTCCCCTGCGGGCCCCTTTCGGAGGAAGTCGCAGGCGCCAGAGGAAAGCAAGCTGGCGCGTTTTCTGTTAGCCTCTAACTTTCCAGGACCCGTCCGAATTCCCAGCCCCGGTGGAGACAATCTCCCTGGGTGAGGACCCCGGGTACACCCGCCATTCCGGAGAGAATGGAGGAGGAAACGCACTTACAGGGCTGAGCTGCTTCCTCTGGAGACTGAATCTTCACCGGGGAGGTCCCCATTGCCCGGATGAGTTAAAGGAGGCTCAAGTTGGGGCCATAGCGCCCTCAAGCTCACCCAGGACACGGTGGACTCAGGGCTGGAAGTTTCCAGTCGTTTTGCAGGGTCTTTCTGCAGAGTTCTCCCTGCCCTCATCTCTCCCTGCCAATGGACCCCCGTTTCTTCACTCCAAAGATGACCAGGAAAGTCCTATCCTGGAGAATTCCCCTGCGTGGCGCCATGCCTGTGCCAGGTTCCAGGTGGAAGAATGCAGCTCCTCCTTCCCATAGCCTCCCTCCCCACGCAGTTTCTGTGTGTGTGTGTGTGTGTGTGTGCGCGCGCGTGCACGTGTGCGTGTGCATGCTTGCACATGCAAGGACTGGACAGAGCTTCACCAAACTATGTGAAACCTCCCCAGGGTCTTCATTTCTCATCTGCAAAATAGGGGCAGGAGAGGATGGGGAGTGATCTGAGCCTTCTGTTGTGATGCTCAGAGGAGAAAGAATTCGGTGCTCAGAGGAGAGGGGAAGGACATCTCTGTGAACTGGGAGTCAGACCAGGCTTCCTGGAGCAGGGGGTTTGAGTGCGTGGCATTTCGGGAAGCCAAGGAAAGGGTGCTCTAGGCAAGAGTTTAGGCATGTGTAGAGGTCTAGTTTGTCAGAAGACGAGGAAGAAGACTCCCATGGCCAGCACTTTACAGTTTACAAAACCTAGCTGTTGGCTTCTCTGTTCACAGCAGTCCTGCCAGGGAGATGTTAGTCCCATTCTACAGAAGGGAACTCTGAGGCCCAGAGGGGTGAACCATTTGAGTCTCTGCTGACATTGGTCTGAGACCCCAGTAGCAGAGGCAGGGCTGACCATGCCATCCCAGTGGCCCGTTGTGTTAGCCCCTAGATCAGCCCAGCAGTTCCTCTGAGGCCCCATTCAGCCCCATCCGGGCCCCCGGGGCCCCGAGGCTCACCCTTCCTGTCCCCCTGTGTCTGTTCACCAGCGCATAGTGAGCCATGGGTGTACCCTTTTGCTTTTAGCCTTTTCTGCTTATCTTTATATTGTAAGTGTTTAAACAGAATTGTGTTTTTCACGCCACAAACATTCCCAGGGTATTGCTTTATGCCAGTCCTTGGCTGGAGCCTGGAGGCTGAGCTGGGAGGAGCTCGCAGGCCGATGGAGGAGACAGAAATGCCCACAGACTGCCATCAAGGAGGTCATGGCCATGACTGAGGGAACCTCAGGGGTGTGTGGGGCTTGGGGATGGGTGATGATTATCTCTCAGGTGTGAGGAATTGCAGAAGGCTTCTTGGAGGTGATGACATTTGACCTGGACCCTAGAGGAGGTGGTAGTGGGAGGTAAAATGGTGAGGTTTTACTCTCAAACTCTGGAAGGGCTCTTCCAGGCAGAAGCAAGGGTATGAGCAGAAGCCTAAAAGTCTGAGTGATGGGAGTGGACAGGCACAGGAAGCCGTAGGACAGAGGCAGGTGTTGGTGGACATGGGCCTTTGGATACAGAGTGAGGAGTGGGCTTGGGTCTCAGGATATCCCCCTGGGAGCAGGGGAGTGAGACGGGGTGGATGACTTGGAGGTGAGACTGGAGGCTGGGAGATCATGAAGGAGGCTGCTGCAAGGGTCGAGGAAAAGACGGAAGACAGGTTGGGGGTGGGCTGAAGGCTTCGCTGCCTTCCCATCGCCAAGTCTCTGGGTGAACTGAGGTCCAAAGTGCCCGGACACTTAGGAGAGGCATCTGCTCTGAAAAGCCAAAGCCTGTGTCTAGTCCCCAGAGTGTCAGCAAAGGCCGATCCCCCAGGAGATGAGGGCTTACCTGGGGGCAGGTGGCGGGGAGGATGCTGCTTCTGCCTCTCTTGTGATGGAAGGTGGAGTCCGGCTCAGAGGACAGGGCTGTCCTGGGGTATCCTCAATGCTCGAGTTCATCCCTTCCAGCTCCTGGACTTGGCTGAGTGCTCCCTCCTGGGCTAGGGATGGGGCATGACCTAACTGGAGCTCTGTGCCAGGCGGAGGGGCCTGAGGCCAGCTAACCCTGGCATGTGGGGCAGGCTTCCTGTGGCCTGCCACCTCCTATCTGCAGCACCAGCTGGGGCTGTGGGTTGGGAGGGGGCTTCCTTTCCAGCTGGGCTCTTCCGGCCGCCGGGGACTGGTGCGGTGGTCCCTGGCCACTGGCCGCTGCCCTTGCTGTGTGTAGGGGCTGGGGCCCACGTCTGGGCTGCTCCGGGCTCTTTTTTTCTCTTTGGCTGCCAACCTCCTGGAACTTCTCTAAATATTATTCTTATGGAATTTCAGTGCAGCCTCTTTAAAGGGCCCTCTTGCTGTCTGGTGCCTCTGCATCCTGAGAACTTGGTGTTCCCTCACTCTGCCTGGAATCCTGACTTCTGGGCTGGGGGACGCTTCCTTGCCGAATCCTCAGAAAGTTCTGGAGCCAGGCAGCCCCAGACTGTCCTCATTGGTGGGAATGTGTGCGCTATGGGCTTGCTGATCAACCCCACCTCTGGGGTGGCTTAAAGACTCAGAGCAAGCTGCTCAGTTCTCTGCTTATGGGGGGTGGGGATCATGTTGATGCAAGGAATCGAGATGTTTGGACATAAGTTGGCTTTATCCAGAGTTGAGAAGAAGAGAGGAAGAGAGGGAGGTTTCCTTAGAGCCTGTCTGTCCCCTCTCCTTCCTGGAAAACACTGAAAAATGAGGCCCACAGGACATGCTGTGAAGAGCAGGCACTCTCCCATGTATCTTCATCTAGCACCTGCTTGGTGCCTGGCCCTGTGCTGGGTGTGGGGACTCCAGACACTTTACACTCAGTGTCTGCATTTCCCCAGGTCTCTCTCTTGATGGTTTATTGTACAGCATGTCCTTCACTGGACACATGAAAGCATGTGGGATTTAAGTTAGACTGAAGGAAGGCCTTCCTTTGTGATTAGTTCCCAGCGCTCTAGCGTGGCAGGGGATGGTGATTCCTCTGGAGTCCTGGTTTCATTCATTCAGGATTTTCAGGTCCACCTTGAAGGAAAGGTAACATACCTGCCTCACCTGGGGTCATCCCCAGTCTGTGAAGCAAGGGGACTCGCCCTCCCAGCATCCCTTCCCCAAATCCTGGCCTGGGCACCTCCAGGAGGAGGAACGGAGGGGAAGGGAAGCAAGTTCAAGTGTTGCCTCTTTCGACTTTGAAGCAGTGGGGCTTGGATGAGCCCCTCGTCTGTGGTGGTGGCAGGGGGCCGGGGGGGAGTCTCACCCATCCCCAGGAGCAGATAAGTGAGGTGGATACACAAGGTTGGAGAGTCAGCAAGAGCCCTGACTTCCAGCCTGTCATGATAGTCCAGCTGTGGTCAGCCTGGGAGAGGGCAGAAAGTGACACCCATTTTCCTCTCTGCCCACCCTGACACCCTGGGGCCCCCAGCGACAGCTGCAGTCCTTGTTGAGGGGAGACTTTTCCTGCCCTGAGGCCACTGGTGCTTATGGAAAGATCTTGGAGGAGGAGGAGGAGGAGGGAGGGAAAGTTGGGCAGCCGGTCCAGGGGGAGGGGCCTCTGCTGGCAGGAGAGGGATGCCCTGGGCAGGAACTTCTGAGTCTGGGGGGCACGGCTCTGCTGCTGCTGGGCCCCTGGCAGGAAGCTCTCAGGCAAGACTTCAGAACCAGCTGTGTGTGGGGGGTGGGAGTTGAGGGAAGTGGATGGGGAGATGAGAGAACCTCTTTGACCAAGCTTGAAGTGGCCCGTCTCCTCGCTTCATTTTAAATTCCACAAACATTTGTTAAGCTCTGGCCACCGCATCTGGATTTCCTGGATGGATGGATCTCTCCAGGACCTGGGGTTGAGTCCCAGCTGTGCGCACGGCCTCTGGGAAAGGGGAGAAAGCCCAGGAAAGCCCTTTCTCTTGGAGGCTTGTGGTGGAGCAGAGCAGGTCGGGTTGGGACCTGGGGCCAGGGAGAGTGGAGTGTGAACATTTGGGGAGACTTTCTGGTACATGCGCAGTGGGCTGGGTCGGGTAGATTAGGAGGGGATTTACTTGGGAGGAACCACAGCCTGGGTCAGGGAGGAACAGAGCTTTTGGCTTTGGGGTTGCGAGATGGGCTGCCCCAGGACCAACTGGAAGGACTTCTTGAGTTGGATTTGGGATCCCTACTGGCAGAGGGATGGGGAAACAGCCCAGAAAGGGCTGGGCCTCAGCTCCTGTACCAGCTGACTGCTATGATGATCTGCGCACCAGAGTTGGGAGCTGGGCAGTGTGGAGTCACAGCAGAACAGCACACTGTTCTGAGCAGAAGGGAGAGAGAGGTTCAGGATCTCCAAACCTGCTGCAGGGCTGACCCAGAACTCCTTGGTGTTTCTGGGCCTGTGGCTGTGGGAGGGGGAGGTGGGTCCTGCCAGGCCTCTGCCTTGGGTTCCCCCTGCACCTGCCTGTTAGCCTGTGTTAGTCTGATAAGGCCTGTTTGTCCAGACTTCTTCCGATTGGTTCCTTCCTTTTACACCCTGCAGGGGCCACAGAGATGCTATTGTGGGGCCATGGGGAGTTTCCAGGGCTTAAGCAAAACTATTTGCATGATTCTGTGATGTGAGGAGACCTAAACCAGAGGGTCAGGCCCTCTGATTCCAGCATCCTGAGGTGACTTCTTGGGCTTCTCAAGAGGGCCCGTTGCTGCCCTCTTGACCCCCTATAATCAGATGCACAAAGAATTGGAGTTCCCTGTCCCGTTGGCTCTGAGCCCAGAGAAGGAAGCACGTTTGCAGGAGGGACCTGGCATTTTCTGTGTAAGGCTGGGGAAGGAGCCGCTGCCAGGAACTGGGCGCCCTGGTCTGAAGGAGGCCTGACTGTTCCATGGTCTTGGCCAAGTCACCACCTCTCCCTGAGCCTCTGAGTCCCTCGCTGAGCCCTGAATGAGCACCGAGAGAGCTCCAAGAAGTCTCTGACCTGGCTATTGGATGATCACTGAAGCTGTGGTTGGGGAGACCCGGATTAGACACAAGTAGGGACTTTCTGGAGGTCCATTCTCTAGGGGGTTGGGGGAGGGGTGATGCCAGAGCTCCACTCGCCCTCTGGGGAGAGTTTTCCAGCCACATGTCTCCTGTTCCCATGGTCCCTGACCTCCCTCAAGGTCCTAGAGCCCAGACCCCACCCCGATGTGGGCCAGGGCTGAGTCTATCAGGAACGGGATCTGAGACTCCCCTCAAACCCATTCCCTGTCCATGGAGTTCTGGGAAATGTCTTTCCTTGGACTTGACTGCTGAGTCCATGAGGGTGGGGGTGGAAGGGAAGGGATGGGCAAGTGGTCTGGTACTACTTGCTGGGTGACCCATCTGGGCTTCCCCTTGTCTGGCCTCAATTTCCCCATCTGTTGGGACACCTGCTCTTCCTTCTGAAAAGGAAAAACAGAGGGATGGTGGGCGACCTCATCTTCTAAGTATCCAGGTGCCCAGAGGCTAGGGGCTGGCCTGAGAACCCCAATCCTTGTCCCTTTTCTGAACCCCATAAATTCTGCCGTTGGCTCTGACTTGGCAGAAAGTGAATGCTCTAGAAGCCTGTGGCCGTGGCATCTTATCAGCTGTGTGCCTAGCCTTCAGTGCCCCAGCCCGAGGCCTGGATGCATCTGCACCATTTTGGTGGCAGCTGGGAGGGAAGGGGAGACTTCCTTTGGTGGCCTGACGTGGACAAGACTGAAAACCCAGAGCGTGGTCTGAAAACGGAAGGGCCAGGGGCTTTCTGTTCATAGCTGTGGGGACACAGTGGGCCCTGAGGGGAACACAGATGTCGGGTAAGTTAGAACAGAGTTGTGACTGGACTCCATGCCTCTGGCCCCAACGAGAGGGGTCCCTGATCTCTGTTTCTCCCCCACAGTGAACCCCTGCTGTTACTATCCATGCCAGCACCAGGGGATCTGTGTTCGCTTCGGCCTTGACCGCTACCAATGTGACTGCACCCGCACGGGCTATTCTGGCCCCAACTGCACCATCCGTGAGCAGAGCCTCCAGCCCCTACTCCTTCTCCCCTGGGCTCGTCCTTCAAAGACCCCCACTTCCTACCCTTGTCTCTGGCCACGGCCCTCTTTCCTTGCCTACTTTTGACCTCTGACACTGCCCCTGACCTGGCTCCAGCACAAGCCCTTACTCCTGACACATCTCACTCCCTGCCTATGGGGTCTGTAGTGAGTCTTCACTGCCCGGCTCTGGCCTTACTGGCCTCCAACCCTGGACCTGTCTCCTGACCCCCGTCTGGTTCTGGCTATGTCACATGTCTACACTCCCAAGGTCCTATGCTTTACCCCTGACTCCTAAATTCCACCCTTGTCCATACTGGACCCTGTCCCCAGTTCCCACCTTCCCCTCTGGCTGCTTCCAGTCTTGCTAGGAGGGCCTGTCTGAGTGGCTCCCCCTGCCCCCACAGCTGAGATATGGACCTGGCTCCGGACGACTTTGCGGCCCAGCCCGTCTTTCGTCCACTTTCTGCTGACGCATGGGCGCTGGCTGTGGGATTTTGTCAATGCCACCTTCATCCGGGACACGCTCATGCGTCTGGTACTCACAGGTGGGTGGCAGAGGTGGTGCAGGGTC
>NW_011494879.1:65921-70503 GCF_000754665.1 Bison bison bison | reverse complement strand
TGCAGGGTCCCTCTAATCTAGGGGAGCAAGAAATCCTGCCACTTCCTGAAATTCTTGGCATCTGACCAGGGCAATGGTTGGGGATGGGGGAGTCAGGGTTTGGGTGCCAAATAAAAAAAGAACCCAGGGAATTCCCTGGTGATCCAGGGTAGGACGCTGTGCTTTCACTGCTGAGGGTGCTGGTTCAATCCCTGGTCAGGGAACTAAGATTCCACAAGCTGCTGTGCAGGGTAGCCAAAAACAAACAAATAAGAAAACAACCCAAGAGAAGGTGGGGAAGAGGGGTGTAACTGGAGGCAAGAATCCCTTGTCACCATCATTTTCGCCCTCTGCAGTGCGTTCCAACCTTATCCCCAGCCCTCCCACCTACAACATAGCGCATGACTACATCAGCTGGGAGTCCTTCTCCAATGTGAGTTATTATACTCGCATTCTGCCCTCCGTGCCCCGAGACTGTCCCACGCCCATGGGCACCAAAGGTAATGGTGATGGGGTGAGAGGGCTGAGCCTAGGGTGGGTCACAGGAGATGCTCCGTTCCCTTTGGGAAAAAGCAATCAGAAGAGCAATGACTGACCCTTTTCACAGATGGGTGCACCAAGGCAAGACATGCAAGAACCAGGGATGAGGACAGGGGTGGGGAAAGAGGACAGAAAGAGGTTGTGGGAGGGTCTTGTCTGAGGTCAGTGGCAGAGTCAAACTAATGCTCCTGTATTTCCAGGGTGCCTCTTCACCCAAACTTTGTCTACTAAGTGGGTAGGATCCTGCTGCAATGAGGGTGACTTAAAAGTTGGAATGGAGGAAAGAAAGAATAGTGAGCTTTTTACTGGGTGCCAACTCTGAGTTTGGTTCATTACTAATGTGAACAGTCTTATGTGCTTCATCAGTGCAGTTTACACATAAAATCAAAGTTTTTCTTTAGTTGTTCAAGAACCTACTTGGTCTCATCGGCAGGAGTCTTCCTACCAAGACCTTCTTCCTCATCCACTCCTGATTGTCTGCAAACCTGGGGGTTTACTCAATTTAGAGCCATCAGTTCAGCTTCAAGTACACAAAGGGCGAAAGAGACATTAATCCACCACTGCTGCTGCTTCAGTTCCCACCGCATGGTGTCGCTGTTGAGCACTGGTCCCGTGCAGCCCCGTATGCTGTGTGCTTTTGCAGGTTCAGAACCTTGCACATGTATCAGTGTCCTTATTTGGGTCTCAAGGGCACTACTCTGATAGTTTTTACTATCCATGTACTACTGTTCCCAAAGCATGATCATTCTGGCAGGAAATCTGGGTCTCTCAGAGCTTCTGGACTCTGCCAACACTTTGCTGGCACCAGTCCTGTGCTGTTATTCAGTTGCTCAGTCATGCCTGACTCTTTGTGACCCCATGGACTGCAGCATGCCAGGCCTCCCTGTTCTTCACTATCTCCCAGAGTTTGCTCAAACTCATGTCCATTGAGTCGATGATGCTCAGTGGTAATCTGAGTGATAGATCCAGGTTACAGTGTGCAGACTGTAACTTCCCTTTGGGTGAGTTCCCTTTGAGGTCCTTGATGACTTTTCCTGCTACAGGAAATCAGTCAGTCATTTTAATCTAAAGAGTTATTCTAATGACATTGGGCCTCATAGATGTCTTTGAAAGATTGCCTTTTCTGCAAGGCAGTCTTGGGTACCAAGTCATCTGACATTGACTTACTTAAGAAAGGCTTCTTAAAGCTTGTCCTCACGGTGACAGACACATGCTTCAAGGTGACTTGTCTTTACCCCAGACATAGAAAGTTCTGGCATCTTTTAAAACAGATTGGCGAACTCCAGCCCGAAGGCCAAATCCACCCCACCCTCAATTTAAATAAAGCCTTGTTGAAACACATTCATGTTCCTAAGGTATTATCTGCCTTCCTGCAGCACCAGCAAACCTGAGTAGATGTAACAGAGACCATACATCAACAAAGCCTCAAATATTGACTATCTGGACTTGTATGGAAAAGTTTGCTGACTTTTGATTTAAGAGATTTCATCTCACTGGTTTTCTGTCATGCTTACACGGGCACTCCTCAAATCCACTGCATAAGAGAGATAGCATTTGCCCTATTTTATAGATGAAGAAATTGAGGCTCAGAAAGATGGAATGACTTCTCCCTCTTCACACACTTAATAAACGGCACAACCCATTTCGAACACAGCAACCTTATTCCAGGGTTGGGGAGTCCAAGTTTTTTGTTGTTGTTGTTATCCCTTTTTCTTTTTGGAGGTGGGGAAGGGTTAGCTTGTACAGAGCAGCAAACATACACGAAAGTTGAGAGAAAAGGATAATGAAGTCCTATGCATCCATCTCCAGATTTCAAGATTTGTCCACAATTTGCCAATGTTACTTCATCTATCCCCTTCACCTATTTTCTTTTTAATTGGAGAATAGTTTCTTTACAATGTTGCATTGGTTTCTGCCATACAGTGTGATAAATCAGCCATAAGTATACATATGTCTCCTCCCTCTTGAACCTCCCTACCCCCCACCCATCCCACTCCTCTAGGATGTCACAGACTAGCGGGTTGAGCTCCCTGTGTTATATAGCAACTTCCCATTAGCTATCTATTTTACATACGGTAATGTGTGTATTTTAGTTTTAAAAGCATATTCCAAACATCCTTCCATTTCCCAGAGTCTTTTGGTAGAGAAGGTGCAAGGGGCGGTCTGGTGAGAAGGAGGTGGTCCTGTGGGGTCCACTCTGGGATTCCTGTGTTAATCAGTTTGGTCTGGCAAGCCCAGAAAGCTCTGGGGCACAAAGATCCAGACAGGAAGCAGCTACTGCTCTTTCTTACCTCCCCAATCAGGGAAGAAGCAGTTGCCAGATGCGGAGTTTCTGAGTCGTCGCTTCCTGCTCAGGAGGAAGTTCATCCCCGACCCTCAAGGCACCAACCTCATGTTTGCCTTCTTTGCCCAACACTTCACCCATCAGTTCTTCAAAACTTCTGGCAAGATGGGTCCTGGCTTCACCAAGGCGTTGGGCCACGGGGTGAGTACCTAGGAGGGGCTCTGGACTTCTCTGGGTCACACGTGGCACAGGTAGGCTGCTGCTAGTGGGGCAGAACCCAGGGATCTGAATAGACTCTGTCTCTGTCTTTAGGTAGACCTCGGCCACATTTATGGAGACAATCTGGAACGTCAGTATCAGCTGCGGCTCTTTAAGGATGGGAAACTCAAGTACCAGGTAGCACTGGGCCTGGGGCTGGGCTGGGGCGTTGGGAAGGGCCTTCCAGTCTCCCCTGGCAGAGGGTGTTGGTGGGGGGCCTTGGTGGTGTCCTATGGCGGAAGCTGTAGGTGCATGGGAGGAGAAGCGACAGTAAACCCTGGGAGCAGGTGCCAGGCAAGAGAAGCAGACAGGGAGCAGACGTGGGCTCTTGTGTTCTCTTGGGAGGTGGATTTTGGGGCTCCACAGAAAATGGACAGTTCCAGTCTGCATTTATTCGTTTAATCATTCCACAATATTAATTGGGCACTATGGTGTGCCGGGCAGGTGAGCAGTGGCCGTGGTAGTTGTAAGCCCTGCCCTCAAGCCCACAGACACAAACCCTAAGGTGCTAGTTCCACGAGGACTTTTTGTCGGAACTCTCACTGTCCAGGAATGTGAGGGCCACATAGGTGATTATCTCATGCGCTCCTTAGATCTACTGCATAAACTAGGTACCATTTGCCCTCTTTTATAGACGTGAGTCACATCCAAGTTATTAAAATTTTTCTAGTGGTCACATTAAAAAATGTAAAAAGCAACAAGCAATATTGATTTTAATAATATATTTTTGAATTTAACCCAACATATCCAGGATATCCTCATTTCAACATGTAATCAACACAAAAATTGTCAATAAAATATCTCATTTTTTTGTGCTAAATCTTCACATTCTGACTCATATCTTACAGTACATCTCAATTTGGGTGCCAAGTTTTCATTGGTGATTCTGATCAGCATTTAGATTTCATAAAATTTTGCGGTTGAGAAAGTAGATTCACATGTTCAAGTTGTTCTAAGCATAAAGACTTTCCGATAGCTGGGATCTTGATTTAAAAACGTAAATCTAAAGTAAATGAAATTGAAAATCAAGCTCTTTATCCACATCAGCCACATTTCTAGTCCTCAGTAGCTGCACGTGGCTAGTGGCTCCCGTGCTGGACCATGCAAATCGAAACAAAAACCGAGACGGGAGGTTCACTGCTGAATCTTTCGAGCTAAGAACAGTATCTGGCATATAGGAGGTCCTCTATGTTTATTTACTGAGTGAATGAGGAAACTGCCATATGATTAATTACACCTGTGATAGCTGCCACAGGGAGAAGCCAGGAGAGTGTGCAGAGGCTGGGGAAGGCTTCCTTAGGAATTATGAATAAACCAAGAGTTGCATGAAGGATAAGGAGGAATCAAGGAGGCCAAGAAGGGCCCAGGGCTGTCCAGAGTCTCAGGTTTCAAGGCTGGAGAGGGGCAGTCGCTTGAGTGACTTTGAGGCAGTGAAACAAGGAATATGCTGTTGGACATCTAATGAGCGTGGGTCGTATTAAGGATTTCTGATTTCTGCCAAGAGCAGAGAGAAGACTTGGA
>NW_011494879.1:62464-65821 GCF_000754665.1 Bison bison bison | reverse complement strand
TAAGCCAGGATGTGATTCTAGATTTGGATGTTTTAAAGCAAGGGTCCCCTACCTTTTTGGTACCAGGGGCCAGTTTCAGGGAAGACTATTTTCCCATGGACCGGTGGGAGAAGGGATGGTTTCAGGATGATTTGAGCACCTTATATTTGCTCTACATTTTATTTCTATTATTATTACATCAGCTCCACCTCAGCTCATCAGGCATTAGATCGTGGAGGTTGGGGACCCCTCTTTTAAAGCACTGCTCTGGCTGCAGAGCTGAGAACGTCTAGAGGATAGAGTCACTTACAAGGGGAGTCAGGGTGGAAGATGAGGGTGGCTTGGAAGAGTGTGGTGGCCATGGGGAGAGAGAAAGGGACTCATGTTAGGAGAGCTTTAGGAGATAGAATCCACAAGCCTTGGTTAGGAAGGCCGGACAGCTGCCCTGCGTGTTACGGGCAGCTGTCAGTAGGAGTGGGCGGATGTCAGCGGTGCAGGTGCTGGTGCCCCGCCCCCTCCCCAGGTTACCAGGTGACTCCATCCCGCAGATGCTCAATGGAGAGGTGTACCCGCCGTCGGTGGAAGAGGCTCCCGTGCTGATGCACTACCCCCGGGGCATCCCGCCCCAGAGCCAGATGGCCGTGGGCCAGGAGGTGTTTGGGCTGCTTCCTGGGCTCATGCTCTACGCCACGATATGGCTGCGTGAGCACAACCGCGTGTGTGACCTGCTGAAGGCTGAGCACCCGACCTGGGGTGACGAGCAGCTCTTCCAGACGGCCCGCCTCATCCTCATCGGTGAGGCCTCCCACCAGCCCTGCCCTGGAAAGTCACCCCCTCTGTCCTGAGAAGTGGGAAGTGGAGGTTTTGGGCACAGTGAGATTAGAATCCTGAGCAGGACCCTTCCCCTAGGTGAGCCTCACTTTCCAAATCTGTACAATGGGAATAATGATGCTTTTTTTTTTTTTGGCCACAGGGTGTGGCAGGTGGGATCTTAGTTTCCAGACCAGGGATTGAACCCACATCCCCTGCATTGGAAGGCAGAATCTTAACCACTGAGCTGCTGGGGGTCCTGGGAATTATAATGATTTTAAGGATTAGTTGATATGATGGATGGGAAAGTACTAGGCACATAACAGGCCTTCAGAAAATGGGGTGCTGTGATAGCTGATTATTCAGTGGGTGGCTGGCAACAAATCTGATCAGCCACCCTAAGTCTCAGTTTCCCCATTGTACTGCGTCCAGGAGCACTAGAGGGCATCCTCAGCAAGCACAGGTCAAACCCCAGCTTGCCTAGGCTTCAGAATCCTTGGGTTTCCTGCCCTGCACGCATCTGCCTTCCTGAAGGTTGGCAGCTTCTTGGTGACTCAGGGACAAGATATTTTTGTGTCCCCTACGGGGGCGAGTCTGTAGCCTAAAATGTCAGATGGTTTCCTGCCTGGGAACTTGGCCCCCAACACTCCTGTCCAGACCATATTCACTCTGAGTCACCAGTGAGCCCTTCCCTCTGCCTCTGGGCATCTCTGGGCATGGCTGTTCCCAATTTTAGTACCCGAGTCAATGGAGCCTGGAAGAGCCACGCATCAGGCATAGGAATGACCTAAAGAACGAGAAGGGGCTGGCTCAGAAGTCCCAGGATTGCAGAGACTTTGACCAGAGAGGGCAAGTCTGTGTCTGCAGGCTGCCCAGCACACCAACTGGTGATGAAGCTGTGGCCAAAGGCAGGACACCGAAGGTAGGGCACCTCTAGTGCTTCATTCAACCCTCCCCAACAGCCTTATGACTCGGCTGTGATTATCCTTGTTATGAAAGTTAGGATGCAGAGAGGGTAGGTGAATTCTCCAAGGCCTTTCAGCGGAAAGAGACTTGAACCAGATCTGGTTGCCACCAGACTTCATGCAGTTTCTACCATGTCATGCAGGGAGTACTTTCCTGTGTGGGGAGGGGGTGCGAGCCTTAGTCTGATCTTTTGTGACATGTGAGTTTGGGGAGGGGATTCCTACTTCTACATGTGTGGACCCTCCCTATTATGCCAGGCTCTGTGCCAAGCAGTACAGATGTGCTCATTGTCTACTCCTCCTAGTGACCCTGTGAATATTATTATACTGATGTCATAATTTTTTTTAATTTCCTTTGTGAATATGTTTTACTTATTTTCTTATTTATTTATTTTTTGGCTGCATCATGCAGCATGTGGGAATCTTAGTTCTACCCCCGGTGCCCCACCACCCCACCAGCAATCAAACTTGCTCCCCCTGCAGGGGAAGCATGGAGTCTTAACCCACTGGCCTGCCAAGGAAGTCCCTATACTGATGTAATTATAATACTCATTTTACAGATAAGGAATTTAGAGTAAGTCACGCAGCTCCAGCCCAGGTGGCTGGAAGTGGTGATGTCAAGATTTAGACCCGAGTCTGCTGCTTGCAATTCCAATGGCTCCAGCTCAGTTTGCTAAAAGTCAATTTCTCTAGTGGCTCATTGGCCAAAATGTGTTTCTTTTAATAGCTAGTTCACCAGTTTTCATTTTGCTATGGAAGATTTGTTTTGTGTCTTCCCTGGCTCTTTGCTCTGAGCTGGTTCCTGAGAGGGCAGAGGAAAATTACTTGTAAGAATTCGATACATAAGCAGATACGGGGGTTATATTCGGGATGAGATTCACTTAGGTCTGTTGTGTCCCTTGTTTGTTGCTGTAGCTCTTAGAATGGTCTCTTGGGAGCTCCCATCACCCTCCCCTCCTCAGGCCCGCTGAGATTCCCTCACTAAGTTAATCTCCACCCGCCCATCTTTTGTGGCCTCACTAAGCCTCTTTTAATGGGATGGTGGCCACCACAGGCCACAAAACCCATTCTCAGATACTTCCTCTCCAGGTCATGCTCAGCCAGGCTGTGACCTGCCCATGGAACATGGGACTAGCAGGTGGCTCCTGTCTTGGGACAGGCTCCTGTCTTATCCAGCCTGAGAGGGAAGGTTCCATTTTCACAACCAGTGACAAAAAGACAAAGTGAAAGTGGCCCAACAAAGTCAAATAACCTTAACAACGAGAAAGAAGTCAAACCAAGCCCTTGGCATGAACCAGCCCGCTCCCCAAGCCCGATAGCTAACTCCCTGCGCTCTGCTGACCCCGTGCCCCATCCTTCACCCCAGGGGAGACCATCAAGATTGTGATAGAGGAGTATGTGCAGCAGCTGAGCGGCTACTTCCTGCAGCTCAAGTTCGACCCAGAGCTGCTGTTCGGGGCCCAATTCCAGTACCGCAACCGCATCGCCATGGAGTTCAACCAGCTCTACCACTGGCACCCGCTCATGCCCGACTCCTTCCGGGTGGGCCCCCAGGACTACAGCTACGAGCAGTTTCTGTTCAACACCTCCATGCTGGTGGACT
>NW_011494879.1:57591-62353 GCF_000754665.1 Bison bison bison | reverse complement strand
CTAGGGGGTCGAGGCCCTGGTGGATGCCTTTTCTCGCCAGCCTGCAGGCCGGGTGAGCCTCAGGGGAGCACTGGGGAGGGCAGCCGGGCTCTGGGATCCCAACACCAGTTTTCTGTAAAAGGGAGAGAGTGTCACCTCTCCAGGGTGGTGGTGGGGATCATTCCTTCATTCATTCTCTTGTTCTTTCATTCATTCAATGACACCAGGCATTGCTCCAGGCGCTGGAGACACAGTGGTGACCAAGGTCAATGTGGTTCTTGGGTCCTTGTGTTTTTTTGGCACTTGCCACCCCTAGTGGCTCAAACAGTAAAAAAAATCTGCCTGCAATGCAGAAGCTCTGAGTTCGATCCCTGGGTTGGGAAGATCTTCTGGCGAAGGGAATGGCCACCTACTGCAGTATCCTTGCCTGGAGAATCCCATGGATAGAAGAGCCTGTCAGGCTGTAGTTCATGGAATCACAATGGAGTGACTAACACTCACACTCACTTACCCTGGAAAGGGCTTCTCCGGTGGCTCAGTGGTAAAGAATCCACCTGCCTAAGCAGGAGACTTGGGTTTGATCCCCAGGTCAGGAATATCCCCTGGAGAAGAAAATGGCAACCCATTCTAGTATTCTTGCCTGGGAAATCCCATGGACAGAGGAGCCTGGTGGGCTACAGTCCCTGGAGTCGCAGCAGAGTGTTAGCGTGTAAATAACAGGATACCCTAGAAAGGAACAGCAGTCGTGTGATGACCAGCATCGTTAGAGCCCTTACTATAGGTTAGGTGCTGTGCCAAGGTCTTTCCCGATGTTCTCAGAATTCTAAGAGCAGGTTAAGAATCACATTATAGAAGCCCACAGTGCTCTGGGAACTTGGAGACAGACTTCAGGCCCAGAGTTGGGGGTTGTAGATAAGGAAGTGATAGTTGAGCAGGGATCCAAAGGATGGGTAGGGATCTCCCAGGGCAAGAAGTAACATTTGTGACCTGGGGTCATTGTGTTAGGATGGAGCGGGTGGCATAGCAAAGGCCCAGGAGTCAGAGGGCATGGCAGTTTGAGGACCAAGAGGACATTCAGGCTATAGTGATGTATGCAAAAGTGCCTACACAGAGGAGGGCTTTATTGACTTGTAGGCCTCTGTTTTGGGCTGAAGTCCCCCTTGCCCCAAATTCACATGTTGAAGTCTTTACTTCCAAGACCTCAGCATGTGACTGTGTCCAGAGGCAGGGTCTTTAAAGAGCTGATTAAGGTAAATGGGGTCATTGAGGGGGTCCAGCTATGACTGGTGTCCTTATAAGCAGAGGAGATTAGGATATAGGTGTGCACAGAGGGAAAGCAAAGGGAGAAGATGGCCATCTCTAAGCCACAGAGAGGCCTGAGAATGAAACCAACCCTGCTGACACCTTGGTCTTGGACTTCTAGCCTCCAGAACTGTGAGGACACATATTTCTAGTTTTTTGTTTGTTTGTCTTTTAAGTAATTTATTTATTTATTCTTGGCTGCGCTGGGTTTTCGTTGGCATGTGGGCTTACTCTAGTTGAGGTGTGCAGGCTTCTCATTGCGGTGGCTTCTCTTGCTGGGGAGCACAGACTCTTGGTGCATGGGCTTCAGTAGTTGAAGCTTGAGGGCTCAGTAGTTTTAGCTTGTGGTCTCTAGGGAACAGGCTAAGTAGTTGTAGCACACGGGCTTAGTTGCTCTAAGGCATGTGAGATCTTCCCAGACCAGGGATTGAACCTGTGTCCCCAGCATTGACCCCACCTCCGCCACCAGAAAAGTCCTATTTGTTTTTAAGTTTTTGTTCATTTATTGTCTGTTTTTTGGCTGTGCTGCCTGGCATGTGGGATCCTAGTTCCCTGACCAGGGATAGAACTCATGTCCCGCACAGTGGAAGCATGGAGTCCCAACCACTGGACCACTAGGCAAGTCTCTGTTTCTATTTGTTTAAGCCATCCAGTCTGTGGCGCTTTGTTATGGCAGCCCAAGCAAGCTATTAGTCCTACCCCTGGGATGTTTAACCAGCTCCCTCCTCAATCTCCCCTTCCCCTTGTTTGGGAGCTCCCATCTCCTCCATCCTAGCTTCCTTCCTATCCTGCCACTCTCTTCTTTATCTAAGCCCTACCATGAAGGTGAGGCACCACGTGGGTTTGGGCTTCCTCCTGGTAATTTGACTGAAATTAGCATAGGCTGCCACCAATGGGGTTCAGGTCTCTGTTCTTTGTGGGGGCACAGAAAGGAGCAGAGACAGTCACTTGTGTGGGGGGCTGTATGGTGACTCTGGTGATGTGTGTAAAGAGCCCTGCTGTTTCCTGACACCAGCAGAAGGACCAGCATATCAAAGGTTTTCAGGATATCTCAGGATATCAAAGAGAGTGTGAGAAGTGATAAAACAGGGCTTCCCCCAAGAATTCCCACACATGGTCACACTACGGGATTACTGTGACCAACACTGTGATAGCTGCTTTGGATTCTTTATCTCGATTCCACCACAGCTATATCAGATAGATGCTTCCATTGTCCTCATTTTTGCATAGCATAAGTAATTTGCCTATGGTCCCGGTTTTTGTTGCCCAGGGCTACAAAAGGACCACAAACCAAGGGGCTTTAAGCTGCAGACATTTATTCTTTTCCTTTTTTATTTTTCTTTTTTGGAGGTTTAAAATATCACCTTTATTACTGATAAAGCTGATTCTAGAAAACTTAAATAACCTATGCTGACAAGCAGGCTTTTAAATACTAAACCCTCAAATTAGACAAATTTGGCTACCACGACATGGAGGCATCGAAACAAGGAAAATATCTCCCAACCTCCTCCTCGTCCCCCAGAATAAGGAATATGAGAGGAGGCATACTCCCTGGTATCAACTGAGTGCAAGAGCAGCAGCGAGGATTGCTTGTACAATGCACGCTTAGGTACTGCTCTAAAATTCACCCGTGATACTACGTCACTCCTCCTCTTCTGATAAGCAGTAAGTGGGAGAGGTTGGAAAAAGATGTTCAGACTGTTAGGTTACTGGGGTTTCCTCCATAAACAAAGTAAGGAAGTGAAATCATTTAGTTGCTCAATCGTGTCTGACCCTTTGTGATCCTAGGGACTGGGTTTCCCTGGTGGCTTAGCGGTAAAGAATCCACCTGTAATGCAGGAGACCCGGTTCGATCCCTGGGTCAGAAAGATCCCTGGGAGGAGGGCATGGCAATCCACTCTGGTATTCTTGCCTGGAGAATCCCTTGGACAGAAGTGCCTGGCAGGCTATAATCCATGGGGTCGCAAAGAGTCTGACATGACTGAGCATGCATGCATGCACGCATGGACTGTAGCCCGCCACGATCCTCTGTCCATGGAATTCTCCAGGCAAGAATACTGGAGTGGGTAGCCATTCCCTTTTCTAGGGGATCTTCTTGACCCAGGGATTGAACATGGCTCTCCTACATTGCAAGCAGATTCTTTACCATCTGAACCAGAAACATCCAGAAAATGAAAGAAATATTCCCAGCTGACACCTGAGAATTAATAACTTTTATTCATTGATTCACCCAAACCTCCATTAAACATTTATTACACATTACTAATATCTAGGCCATTAAAAGAGATCCATCTTTAAACATTTCTCTAGAAAGCCCTTAGAGTTAACTCCCACAAATGATAATCATAGATTTTTTTCTTTCTAGTTATGGAGGCTAGAAATCCAGCATCAGGGTATGGACAGGGTCATACTCTTGCTGAAGTCTCCAGGGTAGAATTGGTCCTTGCCTTTCTCTCGGCTTCTGGTGGTGATGGACCATGCTTGGGGTTCCTTGGCACGTAGAAGCATCACTACAACGTGGAGTCCTCCTTGTGTCTCTGTTTCCTCTTTTTATCAGGACACCAGTTGTTGAATTAGGGCCCACCCTAATGGAGTATGCCCTTGATCCCATCTATGTCCATATAAGGTCACATTCACAAGTGCAGAGGGGTTGGGACTTCAATGTGTCTTTTGGGGACACACCTAAGTCAACACACAATAGCCTTCCAGTTCAGCTGAGATTGGCACCAGCTTCTGTTGGCTTTACCTCAGGGTGTATACTTTTAGCCAAGTATGCTTTTCCTCTTACCCAGTTGTCCTTGTTTTATCCAAACTGAACACATTCTTGAGCATTATTGTCAAATCATCCAGAGCAATAGAACTTTCTTTTTTTTAAATTTTATTTTATTTTTAAACTTTACAATATTGTATTGGTTTTGCCAAACATCAAAATGAATCCGCCACAGGTATACACGTGTTCCCCATCCTGAACCCTCCTCCCTCCTCCCTCCCCATACCATCCCTCTGGGTCGTCCCAGTGCACCAGCCCCAAGCATCCAGTATCGTGTATCGAACCTGGACTGGCAACTCATTCCATATATGATATTATACGTATTTAAATGCCATTCTCCCAAATCATCCCACCCTCTCCCTCTCCCACAGAGTCCAAAAGACTGTTCTATACATCAGTGTCTCTTTTGCTGTCTCGTATACAGGGTTATTGTTACCATCTTTCTAAATTCCATATATATGCGTTAGTATACTGTATTGGTGTTTTTCTTTCTGGCTTACTTCACTCTGTATAATAGGCTCCAGTTTCATCCACCTCATTAGAACTGATTCAAATGTATTCTTTTTAATGGCTGAGTAATACTCCATTGTGTATATGTACCACAGTTTTCTTATCCATTCATCTGCTGATGGACATCTAGGTTGCTTCCATGTCCCGGCTATTATAAACAGTGCTGCGATGAACATTGGGGTACACGTGTCTCTTTCAATT